>NC_139237.1:81242414-81433414 GCF_977018435.1 Lepisma saccharinum
ATACAATAACAGCGTTACAGGCATTAAAATTAAGCAAGCTTAGATATTCTAGTGGCCCATAATAAATATAAAATATCCTTTAAAATACTCTGACAAATAGTTGTGGGTTATCTGAGATCAAAATTTTCAAGCCCTCTCTCCTGCATAAATAGGCTCTAGAATTCACTAAACCTCAAAATAATATTAGGGTACATAAAATAAAAAAGCAGCTGAAGAGTGGTGCTGATCGCATCATCTCCAAAATAGCAAAAACAAAAATATACAGAGCCCTATCTGATATATTTAGAAAACTTTTACCTAGTACAACAGTAACAAAATACTCAGCAAACTCTAAAATAAACAAACTTTCGTTGTTATTTGAGTAATAATAAGCCTAAACTTGTAAAATAAAAGGGTAGAACTTGCCAAAACATACTTTTGCATCCAAAATATAATTGAAAACTCTTTCTTGAATAGACTAAAAGGTCTTACTTTGGTAAAATAAGCACAAAATTGAAAAATAAAAGGTAAAACTTGACGAAACACACCTCGTGTGTACAAAATTTAATTTAAAACACATTTGAATTGTGTTATTTGAGTAAACTTAGAGAATAATCCTGTAAACTTGGAAAAAAATCTCTCTCTGTTTCTCTCTCTCTCTCTCTCTCTCTGTCTCTCTCTCTGTCTCTCTCTCTCTCTCTCTCTGTGTGTGTGTGTAAGTGTGTGTGTGTGTGTGTATGTGTAAGTGTGTGTGTGTATGTGTGTGTGTTTGTCCAAAATGTAATAAAAAACACGTTCAAATCGTGTTATTTGAGTAAATATTAGGCATAAACTTGTAAATAATAAATTAAAAGTTGAAAAAATCTCTTTGTAAATACAAAATATCCTGAATAGATGAAATTGTGTTATTTGAGTAATAATAAGCCTAAACTTGTGAAATAAACAAATAGAAGTTGAGAACACACACTTAGTGTGTCGAAAATGTAACTACAAGTCTTTCCTGAACAGATTGAATTGTGTTATTTTGGTAATAATAAGCCTAGACTTGTGAAATAAACAGATAGCAGTTGAGAACTAAAAGTCTTTCCTGAACAGATTGAATTGTATTATTTTGGTAATAATAAGCCTAAACTTGTGAAATAAACAGATAGAAGTTGAAAAACACACTTTGTGTGTCGAAAATGTAACTAAAGGTCTTTCCTGAATAGTATAAATAGTGTTATTTTGGTAAAAATAGGTATAAAATTGTAAAATAATAAGTTAAAAGTTGAAAAAAATGTCTTTGTGAATCCAAAATTTAATGAAAAAATGTTGCCTGAATAGTATAAATAGTGTTATTTTGGTAAAAATTAACATAAAGTTGTAAAATAATAAGTTAAAAATTGAAAAAATGTCTTTGTGAATCCAAAATTTAATGAAAAAATGTTGCCTGAATAGTATAAATAGTGTTATTTTGGTAAAAATTAACATAAAGTTGTAAAATAATAAGTTAAAAGTTGAAAAAATATCTTTGTGAGTCCAAAATTTAATAAAAAATGTTGCCTGAATAGTACAAATAGTGTTATTTTTGTAAAAATAAGCCTAATAAACAGATAGAAGTTGAGATCACACACTTAGTGTGTCGAAAATGTAACTAAAAGTCTTTCCTGAATAGTACAAATAGTGTTATTTTTGTAAAAAATAGGTATAAAATTGTAAAATAATAAGTTAAAAGTTGAAAAAATATCTTTGTGAGTCCAAAATTTAATAAAAAATGTTGCCTGAATAGTACAAATAGTGTTATTTATGTTAAAAATAGGTATAAAATTGTAAAATAATAAGTTAAAAAGTTGTAAAAATATCTTTGTGAGTCCAAAATTTAATAAAAAATGTTGCCTGAATAGTACAAATAGTGTTATTTAGGTTAAAAATAGGTATAAAATTGTAAAATAATAAGTTAAAAAGTTGTAAAAATGTCTTTGCGAGTCGAAAATTTAATAAAAAATGTTGCCTGAATAGTATAAATAGTGTTATTTTTGTAAAAATAAGGATAAGCTGTGAAAATGATTGACATAAAGTCAAAGTTTGTTAAAAATTAAACTCAAAATTTAGTTAAATAGCACACAGTAACATAAATTTACTACCTAAATCAATAATCAAAGGGTCCTAGGTTCGTTACCCCGTGATAAAAACAAATAGTGAAAACTGTAGGCCCCGTCCCTGATAGCTCTCCCTTCTTCATAGTACAGATAAAAAAAAAACTGCGCTAAAGCGTCCTGTGCCTTGGGGCAACCCTGAGCGGAATATTAATTGGCGGCGGAAACCGGTTCTACAAGCGACGCATAGCTTCAGAGATTTGACCATTGCTGCGTATTTCCAGACATCCTTTGTTGTCTGGTTGAATCCCTCCCCTGCCCTACAGCATAGCATACCTTTCTCCTGTTCTTGCGTACTGGTTAACCTTGGAAAAACCGGTTCTGAAAATCTACCGACGCGTTCTGATTGGTGAATCAGATTCCTTCTTTGTTCTGACGTTGTGACGTCATTTGACCTTGAACGCACACTCCCCAAATTCCTTTCTCGTCTACCTTCACCGCCGAGTCGTGCGCGGAATATTAATTCATTCTCTCTGTCTGGCATCAGAGCGGAGTCGAAATTCTGATACAGTATTCTGTCTAGCGTCTGAAACCACCGTGTTTCATAATATAATGCAATTATTACATAGTACTAATTAATAATATTACATATCGCGGGTTCAAATACCGGGACCGTCCCCAATCGTAATTGGACCTGTACCTACAGCCATTACCACCGTTCATAGCGGTTCATAAACCATAGAAAACTTATTTTCAATACTATAAACATTAATTATTATCGATTTATACATTACATACTTTGCAGTAATGAATATAAAACCATATGCATAGCGTTTAGTACCTCTAATTACCTTCTATATACATATTTTTCATAAAATAAATAATTATATATTCATAAAAAGTTATAAACATGCAAATACATAAATGTAAAGTACTCTAAGTACATGCAAATGAATTCTAAGTACGCGCAAATTAATTAAAACCCGTGCAAATTAGTTATAAGTACGTGCAAATTAATTGCGAATATTAAATAGCAACATCCGTTATCGCGTTCCTCTTCTACTGTACAATGTTTTAAGATTTATACACAACGTTCTTTTCGCTTTATCAAGTTTTTGATGCAGTTATCTGTTGTAATTTGCCTTCAACATCGTGTATAGGGGACGTGTTTGGCCATTTAAGGCGTGACTGCTTTAATTTTTAAAAGCCAGCACATGGAGGCACTTTAGTCCAAAGATCACTCAACATGGTAAAGTACTCTAGTGCATTGTTTCTCAACCGCCGGGCCCTCGTATCAACTATACTGAGCTGCGAAAGGTTCTGATGAAATTGCTCGACACATAACACAATCCAAATATCATATTTGAGTTGTGAGTTTGTTTTGTTTTATGCAGAAATAGACTCAACAGGACTGGACCTACAGTTTAAAGTGGAACCCGCGCCACTATATGCCTCCACTGGGTATCGAACCCGGGATCACTTAATTACAAGGAGACGACGTTACCGCTTCGTCATTCATATTTTTATATTTGTCAACAACGTATATTACTCCTTTTGATCAGGTAGAATTTATTTATCAATAATTTCATAGGTGCATGTTAATTCATGCCTAAAATCTCAAGTACTGGATAGGTATCTACGAGGATAATTCTTGGACTAAGGGCATTGACTTAAAAAATAAAAATACCGGGACATGGTTTCACTAAGGTTGAGAACCATTTCTCTCTTGTTTAGGTCTTCGCTGTATCCAGGCTGGAAAGTATAGCGTACATAGTTTGACGTCAGTGCGTATTATTTCTCCGTTTTTCATGCACAACATTCATCTTCCGAGTTTCAATTACTTGCATAAATTTTAAAACGCGACTTACATGTAACAATGTATCTTGTTCGCTGGCTGCGTGTCGCTTGTCGCGTCTCTCTTCGGTGTGAATTCTCCCTTAAGCACCAAAATTATCTAGCACAAAAATGTCCTAGACCCACATTCAAGCCAGACCAGGGTTTCGAACCTGTGACCTCCTGCCTCGCAGCGCTTCTCGCTGACGTTTTATTATCCCGTTATAAGAAGCGGAAGAAAGGATAATGAATTCACAATTAGCTTGTAGAATCTCGTGAGCGGTTAGGGATTTTTACGACCCTTAAACGGAGAGGATTTAAGGGGGCGGCGGATTCGGCAACACTGCGCCAGGAAGGTGCAACAACAACGCCACCTACAAACGAATGCGAATCACAGCACGGGCGTAGCGCGCGGGGGGGAAGTCTGTTTTATAGCTGTAGCTGCTGAGAGAGAGTAGAAATTCATGTCAAGCGAGGGAGCCACAATCAGCACTTAAGATAAAGTGCGTGATTTGCGAGCTGCGCACGCGAACCTAGAGAGAGAGAGGGAGAGGTAACCCTGGAAAGCCAGGGCGTGTTCCACGCGAAGGGTACAAAAAAGGGTTAAAGAATAAGCTTGAACGAGACAGTCCAGGTGTATTTCACATTGTTTATATTGCGAATGGCCAGGTCCGCCTCAAGCCACGGGAAAAAAAATAATTAGGTTTTTCACTTTCCCCCCTCTCCCCCCCTCCTCTGTTCTAATAGAATTAAGAGAGTGGGATCCGAGAGCGGGACGCGGTTAATTTCATAAAGAACAGCCTAAAAAAATCTCCAGTCCTACGGAGAAGCGTTTCCATGGTAATGGAAGACGCGAAGCTCCTTCTTTATGGCGGGATATAAGAAAAAGGGGTGGGAGAGGATATTAAAAATGATAATGGAATTTATTTTTCCGTGGGATTTCTCGTTCGAATGACGTAACCAAATAAACTCTGAAGTGTTTGTTAGTCGCTAGGATATTAGAATAATTTTGCGTTCAAGTAACTGAGCTGTTGACCTCCTTGGTGTAGTTTCTAGCGTGCTGTGACATAGATGGTTGCAAAGGATTATCGTCATACTCTCGTTTCATTTGCGGTGATTGAATGAGACTGTACGTCTGTGTGTGTCATCTCTAGACCTCTGATTTTTTTTTGTTTTTAACCTATTTTTTTCTGTACAGGTATATAAGAAATAATAAGTTATGTCAGCGTTTCAAGAAAAAACGCAGGACCTGATGAAATTTTATAGTGGCTAAAAAACCTATTTTGCTTGTTATAACCTATTTTAGGCTTTTGCGCCTAAATCAAGCCTTTTATAAAAAAGGTTTTTATTTATTTTTAAGTCACACAGAGGCATTTGCTTTGCTTCGTCAGGAGAATAAATCAACGAGGAACGTGTTTGAAACGTACTCTCTGTCGATTTTCCTTCCTCCAAGTCCATGTTGATTTTTCAAAGCTCTAAACGAAGCAAAATGTCTGGTGCCACTGCCACCTGTACAATCCAAAGTGATCTGATCTTGCTCACTTTCGCGTCACTTGGGTGCTTTGTGGCATTTCAGCACTGCAGTTTGCACCACTGACTATGTTTTGCTGAAAGATTATTTTCAGCATATAATATGATCCTCACAGTCAAAATTGCGTAGTTTGACTGTGGATAACATGAAAAAAGATTGTTGCGTAACTATACGGCGAAGAGTGGATTTTAATAGCAAATTTACAATTGTAAGTTCTGCCATCACCACACACATGACGTCGTACAAGAAAGTGCGTATTTCAGGATATAGGTGTCCCATTTTCATTGCAGGTGACTATACCTAATCAGCATTTTTATGGAATTTTGAACTTTTTGAAGTTTTTCTTAAGCCACTTCAAGATTTTTCAGGCCTAACTTAAAATTCTTAGGGTCTATTTTAGGATTTTTAGAACTTATTCTAGGGTTTTTCGAACCTATTTTAGGATTTTTAGAACCTATTTTAGGATTTTTAGTACCTATTTTAGGATTTTTAGAACCTATTTTAGGATTTTTAGAACCTGTTTTAGGATTTTTAGAGCCTATTTTAAGTAAAATCCAAGATCTACTCATCACATTGTATCATACTACAGGGTGTCCCACGAACGGCGCAACTGGGAATTAAGAGTGGCGTTACTTTGTAACCGAAACCAGTACATACATAAGTGATACACCAAATGTTAGCCCTGTCCAAGTAGATATTTTTAAACATAGAAACAACAAACGGGGTGCAGTGTTGTTTATGCAGTGTTGCCAAATGTAAGTGAAAGTGTAAATTTATTTTTCCACAAAGCATGGAAAATTGCATGTCAAACATTCGTACGGAAAGCTGGACGTCAATTTCCACCTTGGGTAGGTGGACTATTTCGCCATCTATAGTTCAGAGAAGAAAACCGATCGTTTTCGCGTATAGCCAATCCTGAAATGCCTCGTAAAGGCGTACCGGTCCAAATGGGTGTTTTAAAAAAATTATGAGGTACAGTGGCAACACTGTTGATGTTTGAAGGCAACAAAAGGTGTGTTTAGTGATGGTCTATGACATGGAAATACTGGAAACAGGGAAAAAGAAAATGTAAATTATGGTGAAAAAAGTGTTACTTACCTACTCCTGGCAACCATGCAATGCGATAAAAGCGCCCACCGAACGAGAACAAAAGAATCAGTTAGTTGTGTACTCAGAACTGTTTGAGCCGTGCATTTCGCATTGTTCGTAGGGGAAGATTAGAATTGTTCTGTGAAATGAAGTACTCTTTGGAAGAGAGGAACATTGTGGAACATTGTTTTTGTTCAAAATCGTACGCTAGTGTAAAAACTGTGTTTCGTGAGAAATATCCGAATAACAGTGTTCCAGAAAATTCGACGATATATCGATTTGTTTCCAGATTTCGTGAAACAGGATCAGTTAATGACAAACCCTACCACAGACAACCACCAGTTTTGACACAAGGTGTGCTGCAGGATGTGGAGCAGAGAATATCACAATCTCCCAGGAAATCGTAAACTTGCTGCACAGTCAGGTGTATCAAAAACAACTCACCGAGCGTTAAAACAATTGCACCTACGTGCATATAAGGTACAGGCTGTGCAAGAGCTGAAGGAAGCAGACAAAGGTGCACGTGTAAGATACTGCCAGTGGTTTAGAAATTTTATTAGAGACAATGGTGTGAATATTTTGGATAAAGTTTTTTTCACGGATGAAGCATGGTTCCACTTAAATGGATATGTCAACAGTCAAAATTCTCGACACTGGTCAAGTAACAATCCCCATTTGTTACATGAACAATCACTTCATCCACAAAAGATCGGTGTGCGGTGCGCGATTTTGCGGAGAAAAATAATCGGTCCATTCTTTTTCAACACAACAGTTGACGGAATAGTTTATCGTGACCTTATCACGCAGTTTATTTCTCTGTTGGAACGTGATGAACGTGATTGTTGGTTTCAACAAGACTCCGCAACATGTCACACGTCTAATGAAACTTTAGACATGTTGGCAGAGTTTTTTGGCGATCACATTATAAGCAAAAACTTATGGCCCAGTCGCTCCCCGGATCTGACGTCTCCAGATTTTTTTCTGTGGGGTTATTTGAAACAAACAGTTTACATTAATAACCCAAGAACACTTGATGATCTAAAAATAAACATTTGCACAGCCATTAACAATATAAACCAATCAACCTTGCATAAAGTTGCTTCCAACATGATAAAACGTGTTGATGAATGCCTCAGGGAAAATGGTTGTCATTTTCAACATCTTTTGTAAAGCTACACTGCCTGTTACGCGCATTGCATGGTTGCCAGGAGTAGGTAAGTAACACTTTTTTCACCATAATTTACATTTTCTTTTTTTCCTGTTTCCAGTATTTCCATGTCATAGACCATCACTAAACACACATTTTGTTGCCTTCAAACATCAACAGTGTTGCCACTGTACCTCATAATTTATTTAAAACACCCATTTGGACCGGTACGCCTTTACGAGGCATTTCAGGATTGGCTATACGCGAAAACGATCGGTTTTCTTCTCTGAACTATAGATGGCGAAATAGTCCACCTACCCAAGGTGGAAATTGACGTCCAACTTTCCGTACGAATGTTTGACATGCAATTTTCCATGCTTTGTGGAAAAATAAATTTACACTTTCACTTACATTTGGCAATACTACATGAACAACACTGCACCCCGTTTGTTGTTTCTATGTTTAAAAATATCTACTTGGACAGGGCTAACATTTGGTGTATCACTTATGTATGTACTGGTTTCGGTTACAAAGTAACGCCACTCTTAATTCCCAGTTGCGCCGTTCGTAGGACACCCTGTATAACACGTCCCACTATTATGCTCACTAAAAAGGCATGAGAAGATTTCACGGATAGAATAGAAAATATCCCTGGTGAAAAAATGATTTAACGGAGATAAATTCCTTACAGAGGCTAAAATCAACACGGCATACAAAAGGATACGATATAGGTCGAGACGTAATGTTTCCGAGGATAATCCTGAATGTATAGTTCTTTTTTCTCTCTTCCTTGATGGTTCGTCTATTTCTTATCCTTTCTCTTGTCCTTTGTCGATTTCTTTGTCCCCCTTTGCCACTTATTTCTTTTCATGTCTCCCTATTTTGTTCACTTCCTCTCTCTGTCATTCTCTCTAGCTTCTTTATATCTTTTATTCTCTTTCCCATTGGTTCTGGCTTTAAATTATTAATCTCTTCTTTATTTCTTTTCTTTCCCACTCTGATTCTCCGTCTTTATGTATCTCTATCGATTCTTTATTTCTTGTCACTCTCCGTTTGTTGTCTTATATTTATTTCTCCTTCTTTCACTTCTTTATACTCTGTCTCCCTTTTCCCGCCTTGTTCTATTTCTCTATCTTTATATTATCTCTATTACCCTTTTTGTTTCTTTCCTCCCGCTCTCTACCTTTTCCTCTCGCTTTCTCTGTCTGTCTCTTGCACTAAACTGGTCTCTGCTTACATCTCTTTAGATTCCTTACTTCTCTTCTCGCATCTCCACCATGTAGCCTTCCTAGAAACAGGGTAGGGTTGCGAGAGGTAATTAATGCCGACTAATAGGGGATGAAATAGGTGGATGTTCATCCTTGTCAAAAGGAACGAACAAACATCTACAAATGTATGTAGTCGAATTATAAAATGCCCATTTATTCCCACATATCTAATTACTTTTATAACGACAGACATTCACATGTAGTTGCTAGGTTGGTATAATTTACCTGGGATCAGTGAGGACCTTCTCCTGAAACTGATGCTCTTTCGTTGCCAACTTTAATCCACCTCTATACGTCAACACCCTTACCACATCTTGCACTCGCACCATTCATGCTGACGCTTATCACTTCCTCGTTTTTAATTATTTCCAAACATACCACACTCTGTTTCTTCATGTTTTCCTTCTTTCTCCTTCCATCTTTAGCTTCTCTTTCTATCGCGTCTTTATTTTCTTTTTCTCTCTATCCATCTTTAGCTTCTCTTTCTATCGCGTCTATTTTATCTCTTTCTCTATCCATCTTAAGCTTCTCTTTCTATCGCGTCTTTATTTTCTCTCTCTCTATCCATCTCTAGCTTCTCTTTCTATCGCGTCTTTGTGTTCTCTCTCTCTCTCTCTCTCTCTTTAGCTTCTCTTTCTATCGCGTCTTTATTTTCTTTCCCTCTCTAACCATCTTTAGCTTCTCTTTCTATCGCGTCTTTATTTTCTTTTTCTCTCTATCCATCTTTAGCTTCTCTTTCTATCGCGTCTATTTTATCTCTAGCTCTATCCATCTTTAGCTTCTCTCTCTATTGCGTCTTTATTTTCTCCCTCTCTATCCATCTTTAGCTTCTCTTTCTATCGCGTCATTATTTTCTCTCTCTCTATCCATCTTTAGCTTCTCTTCCTATCGCGTCTTTATTTTCTCTCTCTCTAACCATCTTTAGCTTCTCTTTCTATCGCGTCTTTATTTTCTCTCTCTCTCCATCTTTAGCTTCTCTTTCTATCGCGTCTTTATTTTCTCTCTCTCTCCATCTTTAGCTTCTCTTTCTATCGCGTCTTTATTTTCTCTCTCTCTCTCCATCTTTAGCTTCTCTTTCTATCGCGTCTTTATTTTCTCTCTCCATCTTTAGCTTATCTTTCTATCGCGTCTTTATTTTGTCCCTCTCTCTATCCATCTTTAGCTTCTCTTTCTATCGCGTCTTTATTTTCGTTTTCTCTCTATCCATATTTAGCTTCTCTCTTTCTCTCTCTCTCTCTCTCTCTCTCTCTCTCTCTCTCTCTCTGTCGCGTCTTTATTTTCGTTCTCTCTCTATCTATATTTTGCCCTATATTTTTCTTCTCTCCCTCTACGAGAAACGCCGCCTGGAAAATCCACACAGCACACACCAGGAAGATGCATCATAATGACGTGTGTACACTTCCGATGATGGAGCATCCCAGGAGAAAATAAGCTTACAAGCCTTACTTGAGTGTTTCGATTAAATCATCTCTCTTGGTAGTAAAAGCATTGTTTCTTTCATTCAACAAGGTTAAAAGACATATCTTTATTTTTACATCGAAATTTTTCATTCCAGAGGTACCGAGTTGCACACCGGTTGTGCAAAAACGTCATGTCAAAACTTGACCGACCGTGCGCGAGGGAGGGTGTAAGCTGTTCCATCCTGTCTGCAACGAAAGTGAGAGTACTTTTCGCAGAGAAACACAAGTTGGAGTGGTGACAGATGAAATTTTCAAGCTTAAATGAGAGTCCTTTCGGACAAGTTGACAGTGCTGCCATCTGCATTAATCAGAGTGTAGCAGTACTTAAGTTCTTGGGTTGTGAAAACATTTCCATTACCTGAAAAACAATAAGTGAATCACTTCTTATCTCACCTAATCATTATACCTTTCTATCGCCAGACATCATAGAAGTCAGTCAGTGGCTTGTTGCTGTGTGTTGTAATACAGCACAGCATTGCCACTACGACTGAAACACAAAAAATGTAAGATAGCAGAGCCCTCTTTCAACCAAACAAGGGGGGACCTCTTCTCAACCGATAGGCCTGGAGTGGGAGAGTTACTATCATATAGGGACGGTGGTGATAGTGTGCTTTGATTTAGAGAAATTCGAAAGAGCTCAGCTACACTCAAATACCCTTCTGAAATCTGAGACTTATAACTTGTTAACATATACTCACCTGATTTTTTTGTAAAAAGAAAACTGGGTGTTTTTTATGAAAATGAAAAATCACACGAAGTATCCCATACAGCACAAATCTCCAATGGATATCCATTGAATAGCCACAATGTCCATAGCAGATCCATGGATATTATAGAAATCCATTAAACATCCATTATATATCCAGTTAGGGATATCTAATTCTGAATATCCATTGGATCTCCAGAACTGGATATCTAAAACTCATCCCACTATGGATATCCAATACAGAGCCAAATCTTGTCCAATACTGAATATCTAAAACTCATCCCATTCTGGATATCCAGTACAGAGCCAAATCTTGTCCAATACTGGATATCTAAAACTCATCCAAATCTGGATATCCAGTAGAGAGCCAAATCTTGTCAATACTGGATATGTAAAACTCATTCCATTCTGGATATACAATACAGAGCCAAATCTTGTACAGATATCTATTGAATATCCAGAACTTCCGACACCAATATCTAAGGGATATCCAATGGATGTATTCTGGACATTTGTATGGTGCTGTCTGGGATGTTCATATCATTTTCGGAACATCTAAAGCTGGCTGCCGTACTCTAGCTGTATGTCTTGTCTACTCTTACGGCGGACGACCTACATGCTGGTAAGAGAAGCTGGGAGCGGAGAATACGCAACAGACTAACCAGACAACAGCGGTGGCGCCGAGAGTTACGACTTCGCAGGAGGAGGTGCTTCCCGCACCTCGAGCTGCTGTGTTTCTTATCACGCTGGATTGGTCGCTTCTCCACTCCCAACTTTTCTTGCCAGCATGTGGGCCGCCCGCCGTAAGACCAATCAAGAGCCACAGTGAGCCTGTGTAGAACGTGAGGATTAGCGATTGGTGCGCGGTTGAGATGACGTCAGCAGCTCGGATGTTGATTGGAGGGTTCGGGTGTCACAACTCGCTTCGAAGCTGCAAATGCAGAACAGATACGTATATTAAGAAAATAGCCTCACTCTATCTGATGAGTTTCCAACTAACTCTAAATAACTGACTCTGTGACGTTGGAGTTACAAAAAAATCTCATCTAACAGGGAAACAGCTAACTTCAAAAAGCTTTTTTTTTTTTCGAAGAAATGAATGTCCCAGTTCAAAAATTTTAAAAGAAATCCTTGTGGAATCTTCCAATTAGTTACAATGTGACGTATCACATGGTTTCTGTGATAGTGTGTTTATCATATACCGCGTCGAAGTACGTACCTGGGTTGCAATTCGGAATAAGTCATGGATGTCCTTTATGTTCATTCTGCCCTGTAATCTATCCAGTTACCGTTCTGGGTTTAGAGAGGTTGTACTGTATCGTAATGGAACCATAATTCATGAAGTATCTCCCCACCCCCCTTACGAGAGAAACAGTGGTGAGAAATCCAATGGATTGGCAACACTGAAATGAAAGAGGAGGACATGATCTGCAGATTCGTCCAGTACAGTCTAATGCGTACAAATGCCAAAGTTTTGTAAATGAAGACGCGCCAGGTAGTAGTTCTGAACAGAACTTGTTCCCAACCCAGTTACAAGTGCGAAAAATACAACGTTGTGTCTCTACTCTAGTGCATTAGGGGAGGGGGGTGCAAGGGGTGACCCCTTTACAGGAAACCTAAATGTCAATATATCTTTCAGTACACCCTGCCTTTTGCGGACTGACGAAGATCTTACGCCTGGACTTGCTGCTGCCAGCATAATCCCCTCTAGGAATTCTGTTGTGTTGTCCATATATGTTTGTGCTTGCCCCTTCATCCATCTTATATTCATTCCCACCGTCGCGATTTGCCAAAGTTGCAGAAAAGTGACGTACAATTACCTAATCTGGTGCAGTACCCTCAAATGAGCTTTAAGTTTCAGTTACCTAGTTGAGCGAGTCTATCCGGATGCAGTCTCCAAGGCAGTCAGCGAGCCGTACAGGCCAGCAGTATGCGCAGAGTAGTGCGCTGTAATCTTTACGCATGCTCGTGAGGATCCAAACGTGGAGAATGGGAAAAGTTTCGACCGCAACGTCAGATCATAGACTCGCACTGAATGTGTACATAGGATGACCAGAAATCGCAGAAGAAGCATGGCCCTTCGCGATGAACTTAACCAGTGAAGAACTAAGGTGTTGAGCTTAAGCTTAAGTTGAGGTCAAGCTTAAGCTCATAAATATAAGTTGGAGAACGCGTACGTACAGAAGAGGCTACCATGGCAACACGAAAGACCAAGTTTCGTAGGAGACTTGGTAAGGTAATACTGTGCCTCTTGTAACATGAACACTACTAGAGTGCTTGTTAAGGCAATCTGATCTTAAGTGGCAGGTAGGTACCGCTTTGATGTGCGCCACCTTTTACAAGAAACTAGCGGAGTTGGAGATTGTTTCGGAGGGAGTTGTGTCCGAGGATCTGTATTGGGAATTCTTCTGGCGGGACTCGAGTGGAAAGACCGCTTTAGAAGATGAGCTGGAGTAGTGTGTGTGTGGACACTTTCGCGTGAGTGGTTGCGGGTATTAATATGAAGCATGAAGATGAAGAACGGACAGTTTTCAAACAATCCTGAGACTGGCAAGGCAAGCCGCAAAATAGTTAAGGAATCAGGTAGGTCCTTGAAGAGATTTTTCAGGATACTGTGTTTTCATCTTTGTTATTTTAAGTAGCTTTCTTGTAACTTCTCGCTAATGAAGGATGATTAGAAGAAACACGCAAGACAGACACAGAGCCTCGATAGCCTGTTTCCATGGATTCTATACATTAACGAAAGATTGACACTTTATTCCTTGCTCAGAAAGAAACACTCCCTACAACCATTTAGGATCATGGAACGAAGAAAAAATGCGCAATTGTATATGTCCGAGTTCCAGAGCAGGTTATTCTATCTAATGCCTCATCGAATCTGTGCAGCATGGCTTTGCATAACGGTAGAGAAGGGCAGAAAGTTAGTGGGCGGAGCAAAGCGATTCGCGCTGCTGCAAACGGCTGGTAGCTGCAGATGCGTTTTCCCCTCCATGCACTTCCATTATCACGCTTTCCTTGGTCGAACCCTCTCGAATCACTACGTCCGCTTGCTTCACAGACTCCTGGGACAGTGGAAAGGTTCTGCCAAAGAGCTCCAAAATTCAACGAATAGCAGTCGAGGAGCCCTGTTATCACTTCTCCACGGTGCAAATGTTGGCAACGCAGGGGCACGTTTGCATGGCAAGCAGCTGACTGCATCCCCCAACGCTCGCTTAGGGTTGAAGTCGAGAGGGTCTTTCTCTTATTGGTAGAGCAGTAGCAACGACCATCTAAAAGCATGGAATTTCATTATAGTGACATGGCCGCTACAGAAAGAGCTATAACAGGTCTACTCAAGTGGACACTATCATTTTGGTTCAGGCATAACAAAACAGCAATTGTCACAGGGGGCTGGGGGGGGGGGGGCGGGTTGAAATATTCCTCGGTTTTATCAGCTCGTTGCGAGCGCTCGCTACTTCCATCTCGTTTGTATTTTTATTGTCCCAACCCTTTCAGCACCAGCAATTGAAAACGGCATGAAAATTTAATTTCATTCACTTCCCGCCAGAGGAAATAAAACCTGATACCGTTTCCTCGGTGCTTCTGTTTGACCTCATCCAGTCCACACACAAAAAAAAACACCTTTCTTTGTTTAGTTCCTGAAAAGTGAGACGGGGGTAGCAATATTGCCGGAATGCTTCTTGTATAATTTTTGCTTCGTTTAGTTTCCAAACGGTATATCTTCCGGTTGTAGTGGCTTTTCCGGCGGCCATTTTGGACTCCAGTGAGATTTCCTTATCACCTCTCCTCCCCTCCATGTCGTTACGCGTCGACAATAAACGTTGCGACTGGTCTTTTAGGTCGGGTCCCTCTTGGTCCTCCCACTCCTTCTGGCGCACCGGATTAAGTGCAAGCAAGGGAATGATGTTGGAAGTAAGAGTCCGCTGAAAAAAATAGTGCCTGCTTCCTCACGGTCCTTTAAAGAGCTTCGGGTGGTCAGTCGGCATTCCCCCCATTACAGTTTGTGTAGATTTAAGTCGGACCTGGGTTTAAGGAGTGTGTCTCTTGTGAAGAACCGGTGGATGTGCTCTCGTTATTGTCGCAAGCCATTAACATTTTTAAAAAAATGAATTAACAATAGGAAAAGCTTAATGCTAAACCTTAGTCTCATTCAAGCAGACAGGAAGGACACTGCTTGGCTCACACAGATTGCTATCCTTCCTCCAACTAAATGTACTATGTGATACGCACCCACTTATTGTATCATTTTAAGTGTTTAATATGTTAATTGTCTATGATGACGTAATTTGTTTTGTTCAATTGGGTAGTCTGTTATGGTTATGGACTAACCTTAAAACATTTGATTGTGGGGTTGTGAGGTGAGAGATATTCAGGGGGTGCTCGTTGCTATGTGAAGTACGTATGCATTACGTCATCTGGGAGGATCGGGTTTGACGGTGCTCATTGCTATGTGCAGTAAGTTTGGTGCGGGGTACATTTAGCTACTAACACGTCGCAAAAATCGGAACAAGCAGGTTGTTGATTTTGTAGCGTTCCATTTATTTTTATTGTATTTTTGTACTTGTAGACTGCAATCATGTCTAATTGTGCTGTAGCAAGATATGAAAACTATAACCAGAAAACTAAAGGAACTGACATAAAATATCATAATTTCCAGTCGATAATTGCGTAAGTAAACAGTGGATTCATGCATGTAGACGAAATGTAAAAAATGCAAGTGTGCAGTGCCAATTATTGTGAAGAAGACTATGTGCGAGATCTAAAAGCAGAATTTCTGTATTTTCCACCAAAGAACGTGCTGAAGCCAACTGCAGTGCCATCGCTAAAATTACATCCAATTACTTTAGTACCAAATAATCGAGGAAATGGTGTAGTTCTCCTAAACACTTATCTTCACAATATGCTTCGCTTGTAGGACGTGCTGATAAGGTTTGCAGAGCTGTACGCTACGAAAGATATGCAATAAGGAGACGTGCCCTAAAGAAGCTAAAGACTATGCTGCCAGAAAAGAGAAAAATATATAGACGAAGGTATATGCACAAACTGCAAGCAATGTTTCGTTGTTTGAAAACATATTCGATGGTTTACAAACACACGTCTGCATAACGAAGCAAATAAATTAAAGATTACAAACAACCTCTATCAACCTGCTTTAACTGAATAAAGAAGTCCAAAATCTACAACGTAACCTAACCGACAGTAGCACAAGAAAGTCATCAATATCTTGAAAATGTGTTCAACTAGTGCGAAGTACGTAGTGAGCCTAACTGATTTGTTATGTACATTTTATGTAAGTCGGATTTATAATTATTAACAAATTCATTTAACACAGACCGATGTTGATTGTGATTTGTATGTTCACATTATCGTGAAGAACGTTGTCGGAAATATGCATTTCGAAGATCGCGTACTAACTTCCAAGCTATTAGAAATTAAATTCACTTAGTACATCTTCAATTCGAGTTACATAGAGTTGTATGCACGATGGTAAATATTGCATGAGTGAATATTACACCCATCATTAAAATGTTTCAACTTTGTTCAATTTTGGTATTTCACAAATATATTGTGAATAATTTTGTACCCTTGTACTCAATATAAACCAATGGATGTTACATTATTTCTTTGTAGTACATTTCTGTCAAAAAGAGCAAGATCTAAGATTAGTGTAATGCAAGTTACTTCGTTAATGTACAAATGTGTGTCGCATATCAGCCTTGGAGTATATTTTCGGGTTATACAACTCACACACACATGGGAATGGAAATGGAAAATCTGCGGACAAAGTCCTTTAACGAATAATAATTCGTACACTTGCACGGTCAATCATTGTGAGTTCACGTAACTTTTCTCCTTTATTGTTTAATTAAACTAAGATATTTTCATCGATATTCTCAAAGCGTTTCATTTACCGTGTGATCAAAAATCTATTTCTATAGGCTTGAATTAGTAGGTTAAGACACTTAAGTTTGATGTTCCTAGTACTCATCAAGTATTTCGAGTAGGTTAACTTAGTTAAATTAGTACTTGTATACTTTGACTCATCTTCAGCACGCGTTTGTATGTAAAGTTCTTAATACGAAAAAATACTTCTTAGAACTATGACAACGATAACTTGCAGCCAAATTTGAACCAGAGAAATTACAAATATCTGCAAATTACAAACTGGAATTGCGTTTTCAAAGTCTGAAACTACTATCTTACAAACTATTTCATCATTCTTCCTCCACATAAAACTTTTCAAAAAATTTTTCCATGTGGAACTTTGATCCGTACGTAAATTATTGTACAGTAAATAAATATATGAAGAAGGTTGGGAATTCTTTCGAATTTAGAGTAAGTATCAAATGCAGAGTAAAAATTTATCTAGATTGTATATTGCTTCTTTCACTTGATAACTTCAAAAATAAAGTTGCATTATGGTGAATGGTAAAGATTGGATTTTAAGTATATCAGTATAATTTTAATACTTTCTGATGTTATGTAAAATTTGAAATGTTCCTGGAAATGATTGCAACGTTCTGAATGAATAAGAAGGAACTATTTAGTCAGAACACTAAATATTAGGCATTTGTACTGCGTTGTGTTAAATGTTGTAAATAGATTATACCGGGCTACTATCGCATTAGAAATTACGGTTATTCAAGTTTGGACTCCAATTAAAAGTTAATCAGTAGAACCACATAAAAACGAGTTACATCAAAATTCAGCTTATTCAATTCTGTGTCAATCTATAGTTACCAATTTATTTTTTATTATGCCTTCTATTTTTATTATCGTGAGAACAAAATAGGATTATTTTTTAGTTTGGCAAACTATCGCTCTCTTTGAGATTCTATAAATAAAGAACGGGTGTTTTTTTAATTTATAGATTATATATTATATAATTTATGTATTTATTATCCAAACTCTAATATCCATAATTTATAATCCGATAGTACTCCTGTGACTTTCTGTGAGCCCGTAGTACCTCGGAGGCCTCTGTCGATCTCCTTGGCGTAGTGCTTAGCACATCGCGCTTCGACGCCAGGGGTCCCGGATTCGAATCCAATCGGGCAAGATATTGATTTGTCCTTAATGGGAAAATTGAGAATTTAGTAAATGTGATAGTATATGTGAAAACAAATATTGATTGATTGATTTGCTTCATTTTACTTCGCTTCTTGTGCCACTTTTGGCTAATTTGCGAAGATAGGGATGAGTGATGAAATGATGAGTGAACACTCACAAACATCCATGCCCAAGCCAGGATTCGAACCCAAACCTCTGGCGTTGAAGTGCGATGTGCTAACCACTACGCCAAGGAGGCCGGTTTGTGGAAACAAAGAAAGAGATAGAAGGGGGGGGGGACTATCCCCTAAGGGTTTTCCTTTTATATTTAAAAAAGACAGAAAAGCAAAAATAAACCAAATCTGTCAATCAATTCTTTCTTTGTAACTCTTTCACTATGCAATTCTTCTTTAGCATGCAACGTTTCTTATTAAAATCATAATACGATTTATGAAATGATGAAATCTGAAATTATAATTAGAACACGGACAACCTTCTTTGTAATATATCGATGATGTTTCAGAAAAATGAATTTTTACAATACTTTTGCATGTGAAATTTTCCCCTCTTTTAAAAATAGCATGTTTTAATTATGTTACTAATCATTAAAGGAATACCTCAATACCATCCCGAAGTATGATAATTAATATTTACCCCTCAAAGTAATGAAACACTTTCCCTCTCTGAAACTCGCATAGAAATGATAGCGGCCGTTTGCTTCTGCCAAGCCCCGAACGAACATAACCGAAGGGGCACCGAGCATAACCGATCCTCCCACATGACGTCACGCGTTCGTGCATGATCGGCAATTTTCGGATGGCGCTACCTTATAGTATATTAAGTTACCTTGAGAGATATTATGAATGTTGCTGGATAATGGAAGTGATTTTGGAAATGTGAATGTGTTAATTTGTGTAGTCAAGAACTATTATGATCTTAATACAATTTTGTTTGTAATGAGGAGTTTAATTGCGAGTGCAAGTGTAATATATTAACATTAACTGACATTTAAATATATTTTTGTGTGCGAGAGTTAGTAAGGTTTAGGTAAATATATCCTTATCTGATTCCAACAACCTGAGGGCTTCATAGTAGGCTGGTAAGTCTCATGCTCGCCGTCGAGGAAAAAAAGTAAGTTGATCCATTGAGAATATACCAAGGAACGTAACATATATATGTTACAAGTATTCCACGATGTCCAACTTGACTAATAATATTCACTCTTCCTTCACAACCGAGAGCTTACATTCATATTTTCGAGGGTTTTGTTTTAAGTCAACTTTATGCACAGAAAGGCTAATCTGGACTGGATTTACAGTTTAAAGTTCAATCCGAACCACTATGTGCCCAGACCGGGTATGAGGGGGTGGGGGTGGAGGGCGTTAGTCCGTGTTTTTACGTTCACATCCCTCAATCAGTTGAAAAGACTCCCAGTGAATTAAGGTTTGCTGAAGTTTTGGTAAATGTCTGTTATATCGGAGACACATTTCTTCATTTTTACAGAAGATACTACTTACGGAAATGAGTTTCTGTAGCATTTTGAAAGTTCGTGGAGGTATTTTGTTACCGTAGAATGCTCCACAACAAGAAATAAGCACTTTTGATATAATAAACTTGCATTTTGTGCAAAGCGACAACATTATGCCGTTGTTTCCACTATGTACCTGCGGATGGCGCGAGCGTCGAAAGTCACGCGGTCTCGCCAGTGTTTCCAAACGTGCCTTTTTCTACGAGAATTTTTTTTTTTAACTATGCTTACCCAACCTAACCTAACCTTGCCGAAAATGGTCCGTGAGGCTATCGTGAATGGTTTTTGGGGATATCCGTCAATGGTTCGTGGTTCTATCGTGAATGGTTCGTGGGGCTATCCGTCAATGGTTTTTGGGACTATCCGTCAATGGTTTGTGGGGCTATCCGTCAGTGGTTTTTCGGGCTATCGTGAATGGTTTTTGGGGCTATCCGTCAATGGTTTGTGATCACAATGAACACCAAAGTAGGTATTTTTCGGTTGAGAAGGTTGGAAACACTGCATACCCACTCCAAATCGACAAAACAAGCACGACGCGCGAAGATCCAAAGCTGTGCGCGCCATATTGTATATTCCGCAACGGAAGAAAGGAACCAAAAGAATTACTCGTAATGTGAAAAATCGAAGTTATTTTCGTGTAAAAAGCATAATGGCACCTTCAACTATGTTCCGCAATACACAATTGGTAAGTACGAACCATCCGATACACAAAATATCCGATTTTAATGTGTTTCCGATATAACAGACATTTACCGAAGTGATTTCAAATCTTTAATTCTCCAGTGCATACCACATCTCTTCTAAGCAAACATTTCACAATCCTGGCTATACGATATACTGAACTTGCTTTGTTTAGAAATAATCACACAATATTACACAGATATACCAGCTTCGTCTTGTCATTCTGACCATAATCTTAAAACTCTATAGCACAGACTATTTCCTGTGTTTCGTTATCTTCTTCGTGTTGCTTTATCAAGGATAAGTAGCGCCATCTGTTGATTTATTTATACGATCTGGGTTGACAAAACGAATCAGAGTGATGTGCAGTGGGATCCATGAGTAATGCCGTACAAATTGTCCATCACCATGTTCGTGAACTTTATTTGACCCAATAAGAGCTCCAAGAATTAAAAGAAATCTCAAAACAAGCTGTTGACAACTTCTGCACCAGCATACTAAAATATCCATCGCTTAAAAACATACAGGATGCAAGAGACAAATTGATGAAAATAGTCATGAACAATTTGCCGAGCAATACTAGTGGATCCCACTGTACAATGGTTTACACACACAACGTAGGATATAAAAAAAATGAGACAGCAAAGAAAAAGAATGTCAATTCAGGGATTCTTTCGTGTTGCTGAGCCTTTGATTTGTATAGAAGTGCTTGATACCAGGGCCTGTTTACCGCACGTAAACGATACATCCGCTCATGAGTCACACACGTGTGTACACATTAAAAAAAAACTGCCCTTAAATTACTTTCAAACTGAAAGATAAAAGAAAGGGGCTGATCCCAACAGAAACCGAGTTATTGCAGACAGAATAATCCTCACTATAAATCACAAGACTTGCAGCACGATATGACGGTCAACTTTTTTTTTCCTTTCCGCACGCCCTTTTCGGACAGTTGAGTATCGTCACGCGAAACGCGATAAGATCCCCGCGTAACCTGAGATTGCCTGCGTGGTCTCGGCACGCACGTGGACCTCCAGGGTAGCAATTAAGAACTCGCGCGGCTTGCACGGCAAATTACGAGAATCGCCTGGGTGACGAGGGTGAATTATTACGACTTACGTACACCGCTACCGAACTTTCTAACTATGCTCCTCGTAAACGAATAAAGTGCAAACTAGCGTCTTGCCCTGTTTTTGCATTCGGGGGGAGGGAGTTTAAAAACATTGGGAGTGCAGAAACGGAGTGGAGTGTTTTAATTGAAGTGAAGGAGAGGAAATTATGCAGCGAGGAACTATGGGAGTTTTAGTAGGGCAGAACGTGAAGGAAGGGCGTATTGAAGGGTTGAACTGATGGGGCTGTATCCCTTAAAACAGCGTAAAGACTAAGCGTTTTTGGCAGTGAATGTCCAAGGATACATGAATATATGTACAGTCGGATCCATGAGTATTACCGTGCAAATTGTCCATCGCCATGTTCATGCATTTTATTTCACCCAATAAGAGCTTCAAGAATTAAAAGAAAACTCAAAACAAGCTTTTGACAACTTCTGCACCAGCATACATAAAAATCCATCGCTTAAAAACACATAGGATGTAAGATAAAAATTAATGAAAATCGTAATGGACAATTTGCACGGTAATACTCATGGATCCCACTGTACACACTCTCTTCTTGGAATCTTTGGAAGCGCTCGCTTTCTCCCCTTCTCTATCGTTACGCGCGACCTTCCTCCAGAGATTCCGAGACGGAGTGTATAAATATATTGTACAAAAGTAGAAAAGAAAACAATTAATAATACTGTTTAAAGTTATCAAATTCAGAGTATTGCGTACCATCCGACTTACTCGAGTACGGAACACATACTACACTGATGGGAAAGAGACAGATTTCCTTCATACAGGTTTGCCGTACCGTCACCAGCAACTTTCATTCATACCCATCTCTACGATTAGCTTTTTTAAGTTTCTACATTTTGCCTGATCGTTAGCAAACATTCCACAGAGAATTTACGTCACTGATATATTCACCGACCTCCCGCCGCCATCTTGAAATATGCCTTTATCTTTAATTTCTTGCACTGGTGTCTTTAACGCTCACTGTCAATATGTCCACAACCTATTTTAACAATGTATGGTTTGTATTGAAGCCAAAGGAACGGGTATTTCTATAAACACATTATACGTAATAAATTATAATAGATTTACATAACTATTCGCTGTTTTTAAATATAGATAATATAATTAAAATTACTTATTGCATGTATTCAATATTGCGCCTTTTTATCTGAAATGTGTACACCATTAAATGAGCTTTAATTTAAGGTATGAGCTATGAAATTTAGTTAGAAATTAACGGAGTTACGACCGTTAAGTTATTGTATAAGCATCATCGGCCTGTATATTGTCGTAAATGCCGTCTACTCAAGGAACAGGAATATATTTCAGTAACGCTCCAATTTGAGGTTCAATACTCAGTAAAATGAACATTAGCAGCACACATAAAGGCACAATGAAGATAATACAATCCGTACGTTCGCCATGATTTTAAACAGCGGCAAAATAACACAGAGAAAAACTCCACTGCTTGGTTGAGTCTAGAGTTGGTATTATCGTTACATGAATGATTTTCATCTCTGAACATAGTGATGTGTCGTACGAAGATACCCGACTTATCTGTCCGCCATCTTGAAATATGACTCCATGATGGATTTCATGCAACGCTCTCTTGATAATCAATTATTTCAGCAACCGCTAGGTCAAATTGCGCCGTACTTTTCAAAAAATGTTCATCAAGCTTCTTTTTAAACTATGATTGCTTGATGTATTTTTAAAATGTGCTTAAGTAGTTGCAAAAATTAGAATTTGTAAGGGAAAGTTTCTTCTCAACGCGATATTAAAGTAAAAAACATCTAGCGTTTGGGTAGAAATCAATCAGTACCTTGTGAAAAGTACTAACCAGATCATCACCTTGGCACAAAGGTGGGAAAGCTGTAAGTATTGTTTGAAAATAGCGAAGATTCGAACATTTGAACAACTAAAAGCAGCATGTAACATTGAAATAATGGAACCCTATACAAATGATAGCACTTATCGAAAACATTTAGATTGTTTGCATCACACTTTTATCAACAAAAACACAAACTAGAGATGTGTAAGGGCTTAAAAGTTTGTATTTCAGGCGGAAGAGAATCTTAAGATCCATAGAGATAGATTAGTGTGTCAAAATTGAACAAATGAATAACGTAATAGATAAGGGCGCATGCTAAAGCATTGTTTCTAGGTATCGTATAACAACGTTCGTTTTGTGTTGAATAACAGGAAGCTTTTTGACTACAGGAAGCTACGTAGAATATTTTTGTACAGCAGAAAAAGGTTTAAGCACATTAAAGCCGTTTGTATGCTTCGTTTTCGCAGCAATATAATAATAAACCAACAAAAACAAAGGAGAAGGGACACGAAATGCGCTTAGAACTGATCGAACAATGAGAGACTAAACTTAAGCCAGTGATTAACTCTTAACTGGAACGGCGTAATAACTTATTTATCAGAAGCGCATTGTGCAAGAACTTAGCAAACGAGATTTAAAACTCACCGCAGAGAGTCTCCATCCTAATGCCTTATATTATTCAGAGATGAAAAGCGAAATGCTGGAAAACTCTCAGTGGCGCCTCCACCGTGGAAACGCTGAAGTATGAATTCAACACTCTCTTCTGGGAAAGGAGTTTTAATTACGCCAAGTAGGCCTTGCCATTTCCCCTGCTTGCTGTTTCGCGTCACGCCCAAGGAATTGTGGAAATTCCTCTAAGTGGGTGGAGTCTGTTGCAGTTGTCACATTTAAGAAGTACTGTTTGCAGACCAAGGAAACAATTAGTGTTTTTACGGAAATGGCCGACTTATTATTTTCGGGGATGAAAAGATGGCTACATAGCTATCTGTAGGTTAGGCTTGGAAGTTCGAAAACCGTCAATGAGCTTAAAAACTATCAGAATGCACTGTGGCTGAATAAATAGAGCCACGTCATGAAATTTCGTGCCCTGACTGTTTTTGTAGAATCGCTACGTATTCTGGCATATTAAAAATTGTCGTTATGCGAAATTCGTGTTGTAGATGTTAAACAAAATTATTAATATACCAAAATGCATCAAAGGGTATGGTTTATTGTGAAGATACCGGCATGAACCAATGGGGTAGGTGTGGATGAACCTTTTGAATCGCCAAACAAGAAATACACACACTCTAGGATAATTAAAGCACCAGATTCAACCATTACCAAAATAAAATCCTCGGTACGTTATGAACTGTCTTGAAATACTCATTCCTGAATCATTACTTTTAGCTAAAATTAATTATTGGGTGTTTGCTATACAATAAGTTGTGATAATGCTATTGGGGCTACAATACCCGGTTATGAAAGTCATCAGCTTTTTCTTCCATCTTTATTTTACCCATCAGAGCCATCCATTGTCGTACCGCAAAGCTTCCAACAACAAAAGACGAGCGGCTAGCGCCAGCAACACTGAACCTAACCTACTCATGTATGTATCTAATAGCAGAAATAAACAAAACATAACCTGCGTCATTCATTTTGATGCATTTCTTTCGATGCACTTGCATGCATCAACAGGATTTGATGAACTTTAACGTGTTATTGAAATCAAAAGAAATATGCA
Source organism: Lepisma saccharinum (assembly GCF_977018435.1). Classification (NCBI taxonomy): domain Eukaryota; kingdom Metazoa; phylum Arthropoda; class Insecta; order Zygentoma; family Lepismatidae; genus Lepisma; species Lepisma saccharinum. The sequence goes on from NC_139237.1 coordinate 81,267,431, forward strand.
TTTTTTTTGTGTCAATTGACACATTTAGAGTTCTGTGTGTACACGAGTAGGTTCGGCAGTTACTTCTTGGTGCTGTTAGCATATACCTCCAAGTTTCTATAGTTGTCACTAGCCGATCGTCAACAAAAGAACGGTTCTCTATATTCTCATGTACATTTCGCATTACCACCCAGATTTTGCTTTTGGATTCTCCTTGATGTATGTCCCTTGGGTTACATATAGATTTCTGAAGGATCTATTTTTTTACGAAACGATCTTTATTGGTAAGATATTCTCTTTGAAGGATCAAGAGATAGAGAAGGAATAACATCATGAAAGAAAGAAAGCTGCTTTGATAGTTCAAGAACGGAAGATTGAAGATAAGAGACTGAAAATATTCGTGTTGAGTCCCCAGTATTTGAAGAGAGAATCTGACAAGATCTGTGAACGTACATCTCTTTCAAAAGCTTTCATGAATTGTCATCAGATACTGTAAACACGAACAAATGTAGAGCTATGGGGGATAGACTATTGTTGCAAAACAATTATCTTCTCCACTACTATTGTTGTCCTTAATCAGGTGGAGCATAAACAAGTTTTACGATCGGATTATTCCATCACAGCATTTTCGTTTCGGATAAAGGAATGTCTTTAACACAAAGGCGTGCTGAAATGGGGGTTTTATAGGCTCTAACCCCCCGAAATACCCTTCAAATAACAAAGCATGAACATTTTCTTGTCTTGCAACATACTTAGGATATCAATTGCACATTACTTACATTTCTCTGATGTTTAAATAAAACATTTTTATTGTAAATTAGCATTACTTCATTGTAAAATATGTAACATATATGTAACTACGTTGGGAAGGAGGAGGAGACGAGAAAGAATACTAATACAGGGTGGCCACAAAGTGGGCGTACCCCTGGTTTTTCGTCGGCAAGTATGTTTAATTGTTGTGGATTTGTAGTCGTTCGACCATGATGAAACACATGTAACTTGATTTTAAAGTGCAAGCCGTACCGTCCTTGTCACGTTAATGAACTCTCTGATGCTGATTGGACGTGACGCCGGAATACATCTGCAAAACATCTGCCAGGATATCGAGCAGAATTTAGCTGTGCGACGATCATGATGGTTTCCATACCGATGTCCTGGACAAGTGAACTAGCAGGTATAGGATTCACATCGCTATATATATATATATATATATATATATATATATATATATATATATATATATATATATATATAAACAACTGTAGTTTCGAAAAAAAGAGGGTTCGCCCACTTTATGACCACCCTGTATATTCTTGATTCAAAGCGTATTCTTCTATCTAGTGACCATGTGGTAATGTTTGCAGAATAAAGTTACAAAACATGTAAACCCGTATATTTCTCTGCAATGAAATTTGTGCTTGTTCATTGTGAAATCCAGGTTCGACTTTTCTGGTGATTGTGGGGTATTTTTGCTACACGTCTGCGTAAACTGCTATGTGTCTTATCCAGGGAGTAACTTTGCGGGATTAAGGTGCCCGAAGCTCCACCCTCAATATGTGCCTTCACACATGCAATACACAGAGGAATATGTATTCATGTATTTTGTGTACACTCAACGGCAATAAAAATGGAACACCTACATAATATCTTCGCGCTGTAATGAGTTATGTGTGTTACCTAACTTTACGGCGATGAGTGAGTGAATTTTAGAGGCAATTGCAACTTCTGCCACCGCCTTAGGGTTAGGCAACACACAGATAAGCGATTTTTCAGGATATAGGTGTCTCATTTTTATTGTTGGTAACTGTACATTTAATTTGGATATGAAATTTTATTTCAGGGCAGACCTTATTGTTTCATCATTATAACAGCTACGTAGAAAGTTTAGAGGCGCGGTGGTTTATTCGGTAGGGTGTCTGACTGCCACGCGGAAGACCCGGGGGTGATCTAAGGACAGAATGTTTCAGCCTTGTCCCCGCAAAAAGCGGCTCTGGGGCTCACCAAGCCTCAAATCAATGGGGAAAGGTTAAGGCAGCCGGAACGCGGTGATGATCACATCAACTTCAAAATTGCCAAGATAGAGAGAAAAAAAACGTAGCCTTCTTAAACCCGAAGGTTCATGGCTGCAGCAACCTTCCATCTTTCCCTATCCTGAGCAAGATCGATATACTCTTTTCCATCCCTACCGATTTCCCTTAGGTGCATCTCAACATTTTCCCTCCATCTTCGTCTTGTCTTCCTACTGGTCTCTTACCATCAGGTTTCCCAACAAGAATCCTGAGAACTCCTCTTTCCTCTCCCATTCGTGCCACATGGCCTGCCCACCTAACTCTTCTTGATTTAATTATTCTAGTAATATCTGAACATGAATACAAATTATGTAGTTCTAAATTATGTAACCTTCTCCACTCACCTGTCTCTTGATCCCTTTTAGGCCCAAATATTTTCTTAAGGATCTTATTTTCAAACACACTCAATTTATGTTCCTCTTTCAATATAAGGGACCAAGTTTCGCATCCATATAATAGTACAGGCAATATATTACTGTTTTGTATATTTTAACTTTTAGTTTCTTAGATATTAAACGAGAAGACAAAAGTTTATGAAGAGAAAAGCAACATGCATTTCCTGAATTAAGTCTGCTTTTTATTTAATCTTTCATATAATTTTTATTCGGCCTACGTATAGGGCCGGTGGCAACCCACCATCGTGAGGAAATTGGGGAGCTCCGAGTGAGTGAGCGTAATCCGGTCACGGAGACCTACTATAACGGCTGGGGATACGTCGGGCTGACCCCCGACTATTCCAATACTGGTTGAAGATCTCCACGCTTAGAGGTGACGAAGGAAAGCGTGGGAGGGAGACCGGCAGTCGGTAGGTAAGCCAAGGCCCTTCAGGGCTCTTGCGCAAAGGATTATTATTATTAATATCTTTTTCACTTGTTAGTATTACTCCTAAGTACTTGAATTTGGAAACTGGTTTAAACGAGTTGTTATCAATAATTAAATTTTGATTATTACGTAACACTTGGTTTTGGCCTGTAAGCATATATTTAGTTTTCTCTTTGTCAACTTCCAAACCTATCTCTTTAGCTGCTTCGAAAAATAGTTTAGCATTATTCTTAATTGTATTTACATCATCCCCCAGTAAGTCTACATCATCTGCATATGCTAACAGCTGAGTCACACCATTTAATTTTAGTCCTTCGTTAGTTTCTTTTACCTTCCTAACAGCATATTCTAAGGCAAAATTAAAGAGCAATGAACTTGTTTTAACCCATCATGATTTGTAAATTTGTCAGACATACTCGTATTTATATCCACACGAATTTTACTTTCTGTTTCACTGGTGCATACTTTTATCATATTAACAAGCTTCTTAGGTATTCCAAACTCGACTAATTTATTATATAATTTGTCTCTTTTAACTCAATCATATGCTTTAGATAGAGAATATGTGGGGGCCTTATCCCCACATCGCCAAGGGAAGAAAGGTTTGACCATAATTATAGTTGGGACTATGTCGGTGATGATACGGTATGCTGTCATTGTGAGGGAAGTTTCCCAGTATAATAGGGGGTGGAGATTAATTTATTTCCCATTCTCTACTTGATCGAAGAACTAGTAAAGGGTAGGTTTCCAAGAAGGAGCGACCTATCTTACTGGCATTTCGCTATAACTCGATTAATGTTGATCGGTGGACCGTAGAAGGAGGTTGTGTGCAAGGCAAGATCCGATCTGGAGAAAGAGGTGCCGGCGAGGGAATGGGGGGAAGAGGGAGGAGCGTCTCCTTCAAAAGGAGAGCGAGAGAGAAAAAAAGAGGGGGCTTGGCGTAGCCACGGGGGACCGGATCGCAAGTCCTTCTCGTCGCCTCATTTTCATTAGTCACTCTGTCAAGTCTCGTCTCGGCTAATGAACACGGGAAGCGCCCCCCCACCCCCTTTTGAGGCACGCCCACTTAAAATTCATGAGAGTTGCCACTCCCAGAAATTTGACCTGTGATTCATGATACCTTATCTGCGATTGGCTGTCGCAGTGTTGCAACACGTGTCTCCTTGTCACTGGATGTTTTCTTTCGGTCGAAAGGATCGGACCTGTTGTTCAATACGTCAGGTCAACCACAAAGGAACATGGAAACGGGAGGATGCTCGTTGAAGGTGCAATCTTGGTATTCGCATAGAGCTTCAATGCTGACATCACTTTATAAATTGGCTATTAGTAGCAATTGTCTACGTTACTCTGTTACCCTTTACTAACACTACGCTAGACGAGGGACCTCTTCCCTTGTGTTCAGGTGATCAACTCCTTCTACGTTCACCCTGATTGCGAGGACCGAACCTAACACCTTTAAATTACTAATCCTGCTTGATAAATAGGGTTGGATCTCCGTGAATGGAAGCAAAATGCGAAAATTTTGTGTTGGATCTCCACGATTACAGGTAAAAAAAACACCAGTTGAAATGGTATTGTAACGTGTTTGGTCTCGGCAAGATGCAGAGATGATTGCAAGACAAGATGAGGCTTGGAAGACATTTGGATCGTTTCCTGTCGAGAAGCAAATTACCATTTCCATCTGTGAAATCACAGATGATCTGTGAAATCTTGAAGAGCAGTACAAGTTTCTTTACTTATCGCGAGATTTCGAGAGAATTATATTGTCAGTTATTACATGTGAGTAGGATTTGCTAGGGGTAAATCAGACTAGCTTCCTTGCCTTTTCTTAATACGAGAGATTGTTTATAATGAAATTATGGAAAGTCGACTTGCTCATTCTCAGCGTCGACTAGGAATGAGCATAACATATGAATAGCTGATAAAGGTGTTCAGTATAGGACGCCGAATTTGAATCGAGTGCTATTGTTTTGTTTCGAGGTTGGCAAACCTGTTCCTACCAATGTTGGTATCTGTTGTCATGCCGATTAATGTAGCCTCAATTGCTTTGACTCGTTTGTTGTGGTTACGATATGGAACAGTTTACGATTGAACAACATGTTCTTATTGTGAAGACATTTTACCAAAGTGGTGAAAGTGCAACGCAGACAGTGTGTGATCTTACACCCTGCGATTTCTTCTTATGGGGGTTTGTGAAATCACGGTGTACGCCGACAAACCACTAACCCTTTTGGAACTGAAGGCAGAAATCACACGGGTGATTGGAGGCATCGGGCCAGACATCTGCGAGAGGGTTATCAATAATTTTGTGGAGCGTATAAATGCATGCAGACTCAGTAAGGGTGGACATATGCCTAACATTGTTTTTCATACGTAAATGGGAGATGTTACTGCTTACATATATGTGAAATATAACTATTTTCATGATACTTTCCCTATTTTTATTTAATTTTGTAATTCGGGGTCCTATACGGAACACCCTATATATACTTTTTCAAATTATCCGATATATGTTACAGATACAACGCATAAGTCGTAGAGAACAGATATGATTAAGGATTTGCAGAAAATCCGTACAGTGAAATACAAAAAATTACGAATAGGAGAATATGTGGATGCTCCGTGAAACGGATAAATGATAAAACTGTCCGGATAATGCACACATTCGGATATCCGGATAATACGAAAAATTCGGATAACAGAATATCCGATATAAGGATATTTTAAATCGAATAGAAAATTTTCAATATACGGATAAAATATTATCCGGATTTGACCATCCCTATTCTCGGCGAGCATGTTACCGAATTTCGAAACCGAGGCTTGTCTTAGTACAGTGGGATGCACAAATATTACTAAGCAAATTGTCCTCCATCAAACTGTTGGGAGCCTATACACCAGCGTATGTAAAAGTTCAGTCCGTCAAAACGTGTAGGATGCTAGAGAGAAAGTTAATGAAAATAGTCATGGACATTTTGTCAAGCAATCCATGTGCATCCCACTGTACCGTACCATATCTATATATATATAAAATATTTATTGGTTGTGGACAAAATCCATGCACCAGTTAACAATTTATCAATTGGTATTATATACATGTATGCACATAATATTTACTCACAATTATTCCTTTCATAATAAATAGTTTCCAAATTTCATTACACTTTTACAGAATTATATTAGACTTATTAAGATATTTTGTAAGAATATAGATTACCGAGGATGAAGGTGAAGTCAGTAAACAAGGCAATGTCAGTGGCGCTTGATGTCCACTCCTGTACAATTCCTGTAAAAATGGTTCTCTGTAAGTTTCATAAAGTTTGCATTGAAATATAATGTGGTTTGGAGTTGCAGTATATTCATTGCACAAACAAACTGGTGAAGTCACTAAATTCTTCTTGTAAAGGTGAGCTGCGGCGATAGTGTGATTTAACCTGCAGCGCATTATAGTTGTGAGGGAACTCCGGGAGAGTTGAATCTGTTTAAACCAACATTCCTTTGGAATTCTTTCTTGTATAGAATAGTAGGCCTTACCGCATTGAGTGCCAGTATTTGTCCACAAGCTTTGCCAGTCAGTAAATAGTATTTTTCTAGTGTGTGATTCCAAAACTACGGACGGAATCTTTATTGAAAGCGGCCGTTGGATTGTTTGATTCGCTGCATATTTTGCCAAAGTATCTGCTATATTGTTCCCTTCTATTAAAGAATGTCCAGGTGTCCAAATAAAGTTGATATCATATCCCAATCTCGTTAATTTCAGTGTGAGTATTCTTATGTTAACAATGTACCATTCCGTATGACATGACCATGATGCAAACTGTAAAGAATTTAGCACAGAGGCTGAATCGGTTGCAATTAGAACTGAATTTAACTTCTTCTTTTGTACATAAAGCAATGCCTCTCGTATTGCAAAAGCTTCTGCAGTGTAAATGGACAGATACGATGGCAAAGGAAAAAATTTGAATTCTGCAGAATTATCACAGTAAAATGCTGCTCCTGTTTTTCCCGACGTTGATTTTGAAGCATCTGTATATATGTGATATTCAAATTGTAATTTTGAATGTATGTAGTCTTGATATATATTATTTGAAATTGTAGGGATTGTCTTCCTGAAAACTCTACTTGGGTAGGCAGGAAAATGAATCCTCATGGGAGATATCATATTAAAGTAGTCTGTCATGAAGCATGGTGCATTAGGTAAACGAATAATATTAGCTTGAAATTTATTAATGTCCTTATAAGCATAATATAGTATAGGTAATCTGGATTTATATTTTGCTGTACGTCTGTTGAGCATCAAAGAGTCTAACAATTGAAGTTTTGGCATGATCGGAGATGTCGTGTTGGCAATTTTCTTAAGTAAAAATTTGCTCGCAAGATATTTAACTCTAAGTTTGTATGGTGGATCTCCCACTTCTACGAACGTTGCTTGTATTGGAGTTCCTTTCCAAAGGCCATAAATCCTGGATAAACTGCTATATTGGATAGAAGATAGCGTGTTAAAAGCCCAACTTAAATTATCATTGTGCATAAAGGAACCATACTCTAGTCTTGAGTTTAGCATCTGTTTATGGATCTGATGTAATAATTTAGGATCAGCACCCCACTTTTTCTTAACTGTCAGCATTTTTATTATGTTAAACACTTGAGATCCCTTACATTGTGCCAGTTCTACTTGTGACTTCCATTTAAGTTTTTCATCTAATATAAGTCCCAAAAATGTATGACTTCTTTGTTGACTAATAGCTTTTCCGTTTACATTTATTGATATGCCTGAATGAGATCTCTTCTTATTAAAAACTACCACCGAAGACTTATCTGGATTTACTTCAATTCCATTGATATCACACCATGATGATAATTCATCCAGAGATTTTTGAATTTTTTGAGCCCCTTCTTGAATATTTTTACTACTAGTGTATATAACAATATCATCTGCATATTGTAATAGACGAGTGTGTTGAAGAATTTTTGAGCCTAAATCTGCCGTGTACATATTAAATAGCATGGGACTCAGCACTGCGCCTTGTGGTAGACCTTTATGTGTATAACGTGCGGTGGATAACTGTCCTCCATATCGAATGTACAACTTACGTGCCAATAATAATCCAAGAATACTTTTTATAAAATTACGTGGAACGTTCATTTTCTCCAATTTTTGTAACAGTATATTTGGAAGGACAGAATCATAGGCGCTACTTAGATCGAGAAAAACTACGATACAAAATTCCCGCCGTATGAAAGATAGCCATATATCTAAAATTAGTGTCGCTAATACATCTACTGTTCCAGTTCCTTTCCTAAATCCCATCTGATGTTTCGGTAATTTCTGATTATATTCGACCCACCATGTGAGTCTGTTCAGTATTAAATGTTCATATAATTTAGCAAGGCATGATGACATTGCAATAGGTCTATAGTTCGTATGTATTCCTGATTGTTTACCTGGTTTTAATATGGGTATTATCACCACTTCTTTCCACTGTGATGGAATTTCTCCACTATTCCATATTGAATTGTATGTATTTAGTAAAATTTCATATCCATTCAAAGGCCAGTGTTGAATACATTCGTATGTAATACCATCTAAACCCGGAGACGTTTTCTTTCGTTTATGAACAACATATTCTAATTCATCCATAGTGAATAGCGATTCTAACGTGGATGTTTCTGGATATTTCATAGAGTTTAACAATTGACAAAGATTAGTTTCAACCGTATCTGGTGTCAACTTGCGGTGAAATTCTTTTATCCAGGCTGAATTGATATCTCCTCCAAAATAATGACAAGTATTATTATTGGACATACTTCTTATTATTTTCCAAGTCACTGAAATAGAAGAATCTTTAGTTAATGTAGAGCAAAATGACTTCCAAAAGTATGATTTTGATTTCTTTAGGAACCTCTGAGTTTTTGCTGCAATTTCTTTATATCTAATAAAATGATTGATGGTAGGATTCTCCTTGTAATTTATGTATGCTTTTTGTCGTTCGTTTACCCATTTCTGACAATCCGTTGTCCACCACGGAGTCACTTTTCTTCTAGATCCAAAATTAGATACTGTTGCATTTATTTGTTCTTGTCGAATGAGAGACACCAATGTGTCATACAATACTTCTTGTTTCAACAATTCATTCTTTATTGCATTGTTTACATTTCCGGAGAATTTCTGCCATTCAACCCTTCTTGATATATATTGACTATTGTTTTGTTCAGAGCGCATAGTAAACCACGTTATATTTTTATTATGTTGAAAGGTTATCATAATTGGCATGTGATTACTGTTGTAACACTTCTCTAATACACTCCAATGGATTTTTGAAGCTATATCATTTGAGGTAATAGTTATGTCTGGAGCACTCGACTGTTCATTAGGTCTTGAGATTATTGTAGGTGTTCCGTCGTTGAGTAATACAGCTGAGGAATCTTGCAAGTAATTATACAAATCTTTACCTGATCGATCAGTTAGAGAACAGCCCCACATAGGGTGGTGTGCATTAATGTCCCCTGCCAGCACAAATGAAGTGTTTGGTGGAAGCTGCCCAACGATATTCTGCCACACTGTAACAGGGAGGTGCACTGTGGGAGGGCAGTAAATTGATACATAAGACGTATCAGCAATCCGAACACCTGTAATCTGAATTTGACTGTTTATATTTTGAAACAAAATAATGTCATACTGTATATTTCTTTTAACACCTATAGCTGAACCACCGTATCCATCTAAACGATCATCTCTTATCCAATTGTAACCTTTAAACTTCAATGTTGAGTCAGTTTTCAACCACGTTTCTTGTATAAGAAGGACATCTGCAGAAAAATAAGATAAAATATGTTGTAAATTATGTCTATTAGGAATTAAACTTCGTATATTCCATTGTAATATTTTCAAGACTTTGTCTGGCATGCTGGTTGTTGAAATAAGTATTGCAAAATACTTGTAGCAATGCAAGTCCAGTCCTGGTTAACGTTCAATGTCGAAGTCCCTGCTAAGCTACATAATTGTTCTATAAATAATGAAAAATTATTTAGGAATTTTGTAGAATTTTGTTCTTGTGCCCGATTTGGCTGGATAGCTTGAGCCGCCTCTGCAAGAACAAATAATTTATTTTGTTGGCATGTTGTCGACAAATCCGGAGCATTGTCTTTTCGAGATCCTGACAAAGAATAATCAGGGTTTGTCATTCTCTTTTTATATTCATTTTGTCCAAATGGTTTCAATGTTTGAGAAGATTTCTGGCGTTTTCCTTGAGAAGACTCAGTCTCTTCCAAATATTTTCCAGCTTTCTTTGAACTGTACAATGGCCTTTTATTAGATACACTGTATTGATCTTGTATTATATTATTATGATATGAGGTGCTACTCGAATTGTTAGATATCGAAGCATATGTAAATGGCATTACTGTCTTTTCTATTTCCTGAACATGGCCAGTAGATATCTGTTCATATCCATACATATAGTTAATTTTTGGGACTTTCTTCATAGCTTCGTTAAACGTAACATTCTGAACTGTCATAATTTTGATTATTTCCTTTTGGCGTTGTTTTTCAGGACAGTTTTTGTCAATTGCAGTGTGCTCCTGATTACAATGGAAACACTTGATCTTATTTGTGCAAGAGGACGATTCGTGATTCTCACCACAGCGTTTGCATTTTAATTTACTTTTGCAATTAGCCCTGAAGTGCCCATAATAAAAACAATTAGTGCACTGTTTAATCAAGGGAATGTACCTATCAATATCAAACTTTTTGTAAAACAGTGTGACATATTGTGTTAAGGATTGCGAGTCGAATGTTACAATTACCGTTCGAGTTGGAACAGCAACGCGAGTACCCTCCTCGTACTTATACTTCACAATGCGTTTTACCTTTATTACTTTGGCTGTTGATGAATTTATATTTTGCAAAATTTCATCTTCACTTACTGACTGATGTACATCTTTCATAATTCCCATTCTTCGTACTCTGTGTGATGGAACAAAACCTTCCCAATTATTCTGTAACAGTAATGGATTCGAAAGGAAATCATTTGCATAATTAGATGTCGTAAATGTAAGTCTAGCTAGATTTTTCCCAAGGCTATCTATCTCTTTCAAACCTCTAATATTTTCTTTGCTGACTATTTGGCCTAATTTTAAAATGTGAAGTTGACCAATGTTTCCTTTGCCATTTCCACCTGAGGCATCCTGATGTTTAGATTTCACAAATATTTCATACGGACCTAAATGATTACTTCTGTACTTCAATACCTGTTGCTCATAAACTTTTTTGGAACTTGATTTACTAATTTGTTGGGTGTAATCTATATTATTACACTGAGAATTCAACTTATTAACTTCTTCTGCCGAAGTTATGATTTCCACGTTGCTGGAAAGTTCCATGGCACTAATGTCCGTGTCCATGTTGGATTCAGCTGGTTTTGTACCAGCAAATTTGGCTTTACGGCCTTTAGATTTTTTCATGAATTAATGTTCACATTGTCGCACATATATTTAGAACGACACTAATATTCAAACAGTAAACTATAAAGTCTCAAATTCTAACTTAGAACACAAAATTATCTTTGCAACAAATCACTTACACAATCACATCTGTAACCCTACCATATCTATGAAAATCGACAAAACGATCTACGACTTGGAATCAACAAAATCGCTCCGCAACCCGCTTAACACACCTCATTGACGCATTGCATAACGCGCAAGGATCTCGCCCGTACAGGGACAATGACAAAGTACTCACTTCACCCTACTCAGCAATTTAAGCATAAATTAGCCAGATACTCTGCGGCTAATTTTGCCCCCCCCCCCTCCTTTTCTTTCGTTAAAAAGTCCGCAGCCAATTTGGATCGATCCCAACACCGACAACAGAGCAATAACAACCGCTAGTTAATGAGACACCAGCATGAAATCCGATCCGCTTCAGAGGCCTGACATATGATCGTCTAGCGTCAGCGAAGTTCGTTCTGGACCTCTGTGTCTAATAGCCGACTGGAGCTTCGCATGGAGGAAGCGCCATCAGGTATTATTGGCGCTGACTGGCGACAATGGACGCCACGTCAACATCAGGATAGAGCGGTGACGAATGGCCTAAATGGATTCCTTAATTGTCCCTCACGCTAAACCAAGGGATCTTGCCTCCTTGGGCATTACCCATAATGCACCCTGCGTCAGGGCCATTAATGGTCCGTGTGCAATATTTGGATATTGGAGTTTGAGCTGTGTTGACATTATAACTGCAGTACCCTGCAGAAGCTGACATTGGCTAATTCATTGTTTACCGATTCTTGAAAGTAATTACCAATCAGTATTTGATAGGGCTTCAACTACAGCAAACACATACAAATAGGGTGTGCCAAAACTCATGACCGGATATTGTAACAATACTATTATTGTTAAAGTTGGTGTTTTAAGTCCACTTTATGCACAGTAAGGCTAATCGGGACTGGACCTACAGTTTAAAGTGGGATCCGAACAAATTGTACTTCGGTATCGAACCCGGGACCCCTTGATTACAAGTCAATGACGCTACCACTGCGCCGTGAGGGAGTCCCCTACTATTATTGTGAATGAAAATCAACGCAGAAACTTATTGAACTGAACAGTTGTAATGAGCCTACTTATCTAAGGTTTGATAAGGTTAAGACTTTTTTAAAAAAAAAACAGTGGCGGCGATTAGGAGGGCGTGGGGGTGGGTTGTTGTAACCCACCTTTTGCCACGATTGCCTCGCACAATACTAAACCATATCTACAAAGGAAAAGTAAACTGTCCTTCACCCTCCCAGTTTTGACACCTGCCCCCCCCCCTCAATTTTGGAACCCAATCGCCGTCAGTGTTTATTTATTTATTTATTGAGAAAATTTCAGATACAGCACAGGTGGCCATTTTACACTGAAATTGTCAACCATGAGGAAGCAATAATTATAATAAGCATAAAAATAAAAAAAATAGAAAAAATAAAATAAAATAAAGAAATAAAAATAAATAAGAAATAATTAAGAGTAACAAAACAACATAAAAGTGAAAAGCAAATGAACAAAAAAATAATTACAAGTATTTCTTCTGATAGAAGACCGAAAGGCAAACTCGGAGGAAAATATATCAATACTTGAGGGGAGATCATTGTATTTTGCTGCAAGTCTATAAAAGACAGATCTTTTTTGAATTTCTAGTCTAGGTTTTTTTGTATAAAATAACCTTGTATTGCGAGTTGTGCGCATAGGTACTCTAAAGTGGAATTCTTCAAGGAGTGTGTTGCAGCGGATTTTGCCATTCACAATTTTGTATAAGTAACTGAAATCATTCTGCAAACGTCGCTGATAAGCAGTTTGTAAGTTTAGAAAAGACAAGAGATGCGGAGATGAAAAATTGCGTAATGAGAGAACCCTGTGACGGACTATAGCTAGGAAGAAGTGAAAGACTGAATCGATTCTGGAGAGCTGAGTGGGACATGCCATGGAACAGACGGGAGAGCAGTATTCTATTATTGGGGAGATGAATGTTTTGAAGTACAAGGTGAGGGCTGACATGTCACTAATTTCAGTGAAACGGTAGAGTAAACCTAAGAGACGCATGGCCTTTTTTGTGGTGCATAAAATATGTTCCTCAAATGTGAGCTTTTTGGTCGAAAACAATGCCTAGGTCTTTGTGAGAGGATACTGCTTTGATGTTATTGCCAGAGATGGAGTAAGATGACTATAACAGATTCTTCTTGAGAGAGATAGTGAGAATAGTACACTTGTCAGGATGTAATGTAAGGTCCCATGTCAGGCACCAGGAAGTAAATGTTGCTATGTCATTCTGAAGAAGATGAGTATCGTCGGAAGTGGAAAAGAAGGTAATTGCTAGAGGGAGCTGTGAGATGGTCGACAAGGCCCGCCTGTATATTACTACCTAACAATGTGCTAGGTCGAAAACAAAAGAGAAAAGGGGAGAACATGGTAACTGAAAAATGGGCCCAAGAATAGTTTTTGTTTGAACATTTATTTCCGTCTCGGCAATACGTAAAAATGTAGGATTAATTACGAATATAAATTTCTTGTTATTCGTGCGAATTGCACACAATTCTTTCTCGCAGTGGATGAACAGTAGACCGTGCGTTGATTCTTGAACGCGCTTGTGCGCTGAGGAGGAAAAGTTAATTTTCTCTAATTTTATAACAAAACTATTAAAAATAAGACAAAATCTCAACCAATACTCACATTAGGATCGTAGCACAATGTGGCGAACCATATCTTTACATACCTGGAAAGAAAACATCAGTACGTTAGTCTATCTTATATAAAGTTACAATGTAAAAAGTGTAGTACTAAGTTGCCATAATTGGTGTAACAGAGCACCTAATCGAAAGTTAAAAGTCTTCTAAACATGGTATTGTTTGACAACCAATGGTGTAACAAGGCACCAAAGATGGTGTTGAATAACGCCAAGTGAGCATTAACACCAGAAGACGGGTCTTGTTACAACAAATGAGCATCTCAATGCTTTTTGTAACGTACACCAAACGGATACTTTAACAAAGAAAAAGGCTAGAGTCATCATGACCTCCAAAATTAGGAGGAGACCGGGGGGGGGGGGGGGGGGAAGCTGAACATATTGACTGTTTCTTCTTGCCACGTTGAATCTGATAACTTTTACAAACACGAAATGCATTTCACATACATCATCATCCATGAAGAACTTGGGTATCGCAAAGTGTTAGCTAGATGGGTCCCCAAACAGCTCTCACCACAGCATATGGAGGACCGCATTTGCTGCGATATTATAGGACTGGAAATTCATTCCTCGACCGCATTATTACCGGGGACGAATCGTGGGTTTCTCATCACACCCCTGAACGAAAGCGACAGAGTATGGTATAGAAACACACAAACTCTCCCCCACACACAAAATTCAGGACAACCCCGTCTGCAGGAAAGATTTTGCTTACCGTTTTCTGGGACAGCCAGGGTGTCATTCTTGCTGATTTTCGGTAAAAGGAGCAATTGTAAATGCTGCTGCATATTGTGTCACACTGGATCGTCTACGAGCTGCTCTGTGCCGTAAACGTCCAACAAAATCTCTCGAGGAGGTCATCATTCTCCATGACGTCCCCATAAGGCTGCATCAGTGACGCAAAAAGTCAATTCCTGGCATTGGGAAATTCTCAAGTATCCAGCATACAGTCCAGACCTGGCCCCGTCAGACTTTCACTTGTTCGGCCTACTGAAGGAACACCTTGCCGGCAAACACTTAAGCTCCGACAGGCAAGTTGTGACAGCCGTGCGTCGTTGGTTACGTGTCGCGCCGAACGATTTCTACCGCATGCGCATCAAAAAATTGGTGCCACGGTGGGACAAATATATAAATTTGAATGGATGTTATGCGGAGAAGTACAGTAATGTTCAACTTTCAAAATGTATATTTCAGTTTTTGTGAATACATTTCCGTTTGGCTGTAAAATTTGCTCAATTATCCCCTTGTACTTTATAAGAAATTCTCAATTTCTTAATATCAATTTGGCTTATTATTAGACCTCGGATTTTAAGTTTTTAACCTATTTTTTCCTTTATAGGTATGTAAGAAATAATAAGTTATGTCAGCGTTTAGTTAAAAAATGCAACAACTGATGAAGTTTTATAGTGGCTAAAAAAAAACTATTTTGCTTGCGAGAACCTATTTTAGGTTTATGTGTCTAAATCGAACCTCTTTTTAGATTTTTTATATATTTTTAAAGGTTTTACAGGATTTTTATGTCGCACAGAGGCATTTGCTTTCTTTGGTCACGAAAAAATTCAATGAAGAACGTGTTTGAAATTTATTCTCTGTCGATTTCCTTTCCTCCAAGTCCATGGTGATTTTTCAAAACTCTAAACAAAGCAAACTGTTTGGTGCCACTGTCACCTGTACAATCCAAAGTGGTCTGCTGATCTGTGTGGTCTTGCTCACTTTCGCATCACTTCGGTGCTTTGGGGCATCACGAATCACGCCTTGCAAACTAACATTTCAGCATTGAAGTTTGCACCACTGACTATGTTTTTGTTGAAATATTATTTTCAGCATATAAGATGATCCACACGACAAAATTGCGGAGTTTGACTGTGGAAAACATGAAAAAATATTTGTTACCTATGTCCACGGCGATGAGTGTATTTTAATAGCAAATTTCCAATGGTAAGTTCTGCCATCCCCGTATGGTTAGGCAACACACATAACATTATGCAAGATAGTGCGTATTTCAGGATGGTATCCCATTTTAATTGCCGGTGACTATACCTAATCAGCATTTTTAAGGAATCTTGAACTATTTTTTTAGAACCTATTTTAAGGTTTTTCGAGCCTATTTTAGGGTTTTTTGAGCCTATTTTAGGATTTTTCGAGCCTATTTTAAGTTTTTTTGAACCTATTTTAAGGTTTTCCGAGCCTATTTTAGGGTTTTTCGAGCCTATTTCAGGGTTTTTCGAGCCTATTTTAAGGTTTTTCGAACCTATTTTAGGGTTTTTCGAGCCTATTTTAGGGTTTTTCGAGCCTATTTTAGGATTTTTCCAGCCTATTTTAAGGTTTTTCGAGCCTATTTTAGGGTTTTTCGAGCCTATTTTAAGGTTTTTCGAACCTATTTTAGGAACATAGAAGCACACCTTTTAGAACCTAAAAATATATGTATCAGAAAAATAAATATAAACTTGGTATTGTGAATTACCAGTACGTTTCACAGCATTAATGCATATGTCTTTGAATTGGGATACACGAACGTTACACGCTGTCTGCGAAGCAACGGTAGAATGGAAGAAAGGAAGTGGGCGGAACAAAACAGTGTGCGCTGCTGTAAACGGCTGTTAGCTGTAGCCACATTTTCCCGTCACTTCCTCTCGAGTCACTACTTGCGCAGAAACTTGATTTCGTTCGCTTTCTCCAGAAATTCTCGGGACAGAGTATAGTACACTGATGAATCGGTATTCGAACCTAAGACTTCTATCTTCTTAGGGCGCTACGCTAGTCTATAAACCACAAATACTGGAGCAATGTCCCCGACTGTACAACACCACAAGAGTGCAGAGAAACCAAGCTGAAATTCCCTTAATACAAGTCACATTATATGCTTTCAAAAATGCACATTTTGAGCCTTCATATATGCAACCGAGCAGCACGAACTCGGTGTTGCCAGCAGCATTTATTTTTTTCTTTATGGCCTAATAAATTTAGTAGTAATTTATGAGGTGCAATTTTGATGTACTCATTTGAAAGTTTTGTAAAATGAATTTGAAAAGTTAACACTTTCAGAAGAACAATTACAGACAACACAACACACGCAATCGAACAATGTCAGTCGAGCTGTACCTTGGACAAATATGTTGCATAAAGAATGAACTGCTGCAATACTGATTCAGACGCGTGTAGGAACTGTATCTGCCGGCAGAATCGTGAACGTACTATGGTGCGTTGTCCAAAGCTACGCATGTAGCACTATCTCCAACACTGAACGTATTTGATGTTCTTGCAAATACCAGCAAGTACTCTTGCATCGATTTGTTTCACAACCTGGCTACACTGTACCATTGGTTTTTATACATTGGGAGGAAAAAAATGATGATAGTGGCAACCGTAAATTTACCTTTTTGCATATTATAGGAGTTCGTAGTGCCTGAAAGAGGCGTCAAAGGGGATATTGTTATCAGGCAAAATTGTTAATCTTTATGTTCTCTACCCATTGTGAAAAATCATCTGTATTTTAGGATGAACGCCCTGTATACTTCACGAACTTTGGAATCTGTTAATCTTGCACAAAACTTTTCTAAAGAATACACACAAAACGTTGATGTATAAAGACGTACGGAAGACAAATGTTAAGAGATAGAGAGGGGAGGGAGATGGAGAAAACTCATCCTTCCCAGCATCCCTCTCCGGATCTTAGGCAGTTACCCTTATCAGAAGTACTTGCACTGGGCCAAGCGAGCTATCTGTCAAGGTCCCTGTAGGCGCCGATAAGCGGCAGACAGCCAACACCTTCTCACTTCTTTCGTGCCTTCTTGCTTTGTTTATCTCCTCTCGTCTCCTCTCCTTCCATCTGAGAAATGTTCTCCAACTGGGTGACTCGGCAGTGGAGGCTGCAAGGACCAAGCATCACGAGATGTTTCCTTAGATTGTTTTCCGACGATGATGATGACATTCACGAGTACATAAAGAATAGAAAAGCGAAGACCGATTGATTCATTTGGTTTATTTTACGTCGCTTTCTGCCACTTTTGGCTAATCGCGATGAGTGATGAAACTGATGAGGGGATTCGAACACGGGACCTCTGGCGTCGTAGCGCGCAGTGGTAACCACTTTCCACATTAAAATAATGAGAAATATTCTTAAGATTGATGAAGGGGTCTCGGGTTCGATAGAAGGCGGAGGCACACAGTTGTTCGGAATCCAGTAGCCGATTCCGTGCATAAAGTGGAATTAAACAGAAACCCTGTGAGAACATTCGATTTAGACCACACATAGGGGCGTGACTAGGCTGGGGCAACCGGGGCCACCAAGGAAAAGGGCCCTTAAAGGTCCGGAAGACTGTAATAGGTTTTCCTGACCCATCTGTTAGTTAGATTGGCCCACTGTAAGCCCCATGTTGGTCTTTTCGCAATAATTATGCAACGATTTCCCATTATGATAAGCAAATGTTACAAGCGTGGTAAAATTATGCTAGGTTCAACACAATTGTTCTAGGACTGGAACGCGGGAAATAGGTGTACGTACACGAGTTGCTGACTTGTAGAGACAAATAAACGCATCACGAGTCATAACCAGGATAGTTATATTTCTTTACAACCGTATGTGCTTAAAACTTAAGCACTTTTTGTATTCGTAGATCTAGCAATTAATAGCAGTAACGGGGAGGGTGCGTTGTCTGCCCCGGAGCCTCCACGAGTCTCACTACGCCCCTGACCACGCAGAAGGCACTAAAGTTCAAATCACAAACCCTGAGACCTTGTGTAAACAAAACCACGTGCATGCAGAAAGCATTGCAAACTCATAGAAGTAAAATAATCCACACGAAAATCCAGCGTTGTTACAGGATTCATTACATACGGTAAAACAATGGCCAATTTGTAGTACGGGATACGCTGCCGCAAATGACGTCTCACTTTAAACCCAATGCTATTTCTTCTTTTACCTATTGCTTCACCTTTATGGTTAACTCTTTGCACCAGTAATCATTTCCCATAAATTTGGCTTCTTTCTTGCATGTGAATTGAATATATTTTACTCGCATTTTTTTAGGCAAAATGATATAAGATGGTAATGTATATTTCTAAGGATGATATAGATAGGAGTGTATTTGAAATTTGTTTGTAGATGTTATGTAAATTGTATCTTATGTAAATAATATATATAATGGGCATAAACAGCCATATGCAATGCTGTAAGTCCAATAAATATATTGATGATGATGAACAAAACAAGACAAAGAAAGTTCGTAAATTTATTGCGGTTGGAAACTTTGACAAGCATCCTAATAACGATTTTTGTTCTGCCAAATATAGTGCAGTTCGTAAAATAACTTGGTGACATGGCAAGGCAAGATAAGTGTGAACATTTTGTAGTAATATGCATTGTAACTTTCAATGAGCTTAGAGATTTGTGTACATAATGATATTTTATAACATTGGTTATTTTCTAAAAATAATCATGTGAACAGCAAGGAAGTAGTGCAACTTAGTAATATTGCCTGACTTATCCTTAGAAAAATAACATGCCGAGTTCTATGCGTGCGGGAAGGTCTCCGTGTTCTCCGAGCTTGTTTTCAAAACACCAGCAAGGACAGCCTTTGAAAAGGGGTGAGAAACAGATTCTACTCAATATTTATGTAACGTTCTGTCAGTGGTATCCTGAGAAACCAGTAAATGAAGTTGTTAAGTTGGTATCCCAGTGCAGTGGTGTGTCAGTGTCTGCAGTTTTAAGGGTTATGAAAGAGAGAACGACCGGGAGAGTAACAATATATGCGGCTGCATATTCGTCTGATGTTTTGAGAGCGGGTTCTCACATTCAGAGGCTCTTATGCAGGGGCGCCGACTTGTCAGAATTATTGGGGGGGGGCTCTGATCACTGTAATAAATTAATGAATCACTCACTCTCTCCCTTTTTTAAGTTTTGGCCTCAATGTTCGGAATCTCATAAAAGCCCATGAATTCCTCAAAAATATCAAATTTTTATTCACAGTTCGAATGCAGAATATCAATTGTCCACGGATGTATATGTCACAAGTTTCCTCAACCATAATAGCAAAATATTCCCGACTTTTAATATCTGCTACCACGGAGCGCAAAACTCTTCTTCTTTTCTGGCACTACAGCCCATCACAGGCCTTGGCCTCCTTCAGAATCTTCCGCCATCCATCTCTATCCAGCGCCTTCCTTCTCCAACTCCTAACTCCCAGCATACTTAGGTCCTCTTGTACCGAATCAACCCACCTTAAAGGTGGTCTTCCTACTTTTCTCCTGCCCTCCATATGCATAAACGTTATCTTTTTGCACATCGAGTTATCTGGCATTCGGTATATATGTCCTAGCCACCTTAACCGTATT
This sequence comes from Lepisma saccharinum, assembly GCF_977018435.1. Taxonomy (NCBI): domain Eukaryota; kingdom Metazoa; phylum Arthropoda; class Insecta; order Zygentoma; family Lepismatidae; genus Lepisma; species Lepisma saccharinum. Next base: position 81,287,849 of record NC_139237.1, read on the forward strand.
AATTTAATTTCCTTCACAATATCTATATCTTGATAGAGTTGATATAGTTCATTATTGTATCTTCTTCTCCAAAATCCGTTTTCACATATAGGACCATAGATCCTGCGCAGGATCTTCCTTTCAAAACTTCCGATCATTATCTCAGCATTCTTAGTTATAATCCATGATTCACATCCATACATTAAAATAGGTCTTATTAACGTTTTGTATAGCTTAACTTTTGTTTTCCTTCTGATATACCGGGACTTCATATGTTTTCCAAGTCCAAAGTAACTTCTATTTGCCATACTTATTCTGTGTTGAATCTCTGTCAGAGAATCTCCTTTTTCTGTTATATACACACCAAGATATTTAAATTCCTGTACTCTCTCAAAGGAGAGCCCGTTAACTTCAAAATGTGTAGTACTAGTATGCACCTTGGTTATTTCCATATATTTTGTTTTAGCAGTATTTACTGCAAGCCCCATTTTTTGTGCTGCTGTAAGGAGATTAGCTACAGCTTCACGCAATGCTCTTGTTGTTGCGCAAAACAGATCTCCCTAATATATCAATGATCTCGTTCTGAATGTCATGTTAGAGCCATTTGTAGCCTAAACGTCCCATCCACTACCCTAGTTCATGCACATCGTCTTTTGAAACTCTTTTTAGTAAAAATTTTAACAATACTCATAATTACATACTTAGTATATAGTAATAAGTCATGTGTTTTGCTGTCTCCGGTCATAACTCCCCCAAAGTTGATGGTTTAGCGGTCTCAGCCCCCAAAATTGATGGTCTAGAACATTTCAAATGTGTATTTAAAGTTAAGTTCATGTTGCACAATTCAGAGTAAACTTTACAAGAGAAGCAAAATAATATATTAGATCCTCTTAAGCAAAATTATTTGGGGGCTCTGCCTCCCCCCCCCCAAGCCCCATGGAGTCGGCGCCTATGCTCTTATGTAAAATGAATAGGTGCGGCGAACTATGAGTGTAACAGCAGTATGATTGCGGTCATGAATCAGCTGACGCGGAGTGATACATCGAATCGGTGAGACCGTTTGTTTACAGAAGGTCTCAGAGTTGGTGATTTACACTTTAGTAGTCTAGCCTAATCAGTAACACCACAAAAAGAACCGGCGTAATATCTACAGAAATGGATGCATGTGAAGAGTGAACCTTATGACGAAACGGTGAAATTAATTGATTAATATTTTAAACATTGCCAGTTTTTCATTAGCATCATATATACCCGTAGATTTGTCTTTTTAAACCAAACACAAAAAAATACATTCATAAATATCATGTACATTCAAAGATTCACGTACTCATAGATAATTCAATTTTTCAAACATGTCATTCTAATTCACTTTTATAATGTTATATCATTCAGTTTGTCAGAATTCCAAGTGTAATTTATCCGACTCTAATATCTCGTGTGTATAATACAGTATATCTTGAATTACCACCATCATAGATTAAAGGTCTTAAAAACTCAAGTAGTAAGTTACTGTATGATCACTTCTAAAAAAAAGGTAAAGTGTTCCCCTGTGCATAGCACCACGCCATGAAGGCGTATAGGGGGTGTAGGGGTAACGCCCCATACTTTCTTGATCCGGTCGTGAGTGGGGGAGATGTGATCAGCATGACGCCCCTGACCGCCTTTACCCCCCAGGGTTTCCCCCAGGTACCCATGTTATTCGACGCTGGGTGGGCGCCGGGGCCGCTTCCATCGTTAGAAAAGTTCCCGGATTTGAACCGGCCGGGGATCGAACCCGGGACCTTTAGCATGGTAGTCAGACGCGTTACCGACTGAGCCACCGCGGCCACCATCACTTCTAAGTCTCTTTATTGATTGATTGATTGAGTTGGTGATTTGAGTCCACTTTTTTGCACCGTAAGGCTAATTGGGACTGGACCTACAGTGGGATCCGAACCACTATGTGATCCATCCGGTATCGAACTCGGGACCCATTGATTACGCTACCACTGCGCCATCGGGGAGGCTAAGTATCTTTATTAAAACAATTGCATTTCTAAATCATATTCAGTTATAGAAATATTTTCTAATGAATCCTACACCATGTTTGCTTCCCTCAATAATTTGTTTTCTCGGTAAATGATTCTTGCAACTTGATTGTTGGTAATTATATCATTGTTCTATGTATCTAAGATGCAGCTAAAAACATTCTAACAATTAAGTGTTCATTATAGACGAACTTGACAAAGATTTTTGTGTTTCTTAAGAAACGTATGCAACAGTAATGCCAGGTATTAGTTTGAAGATTAAACCCATGCTCATAACCTCGAGAACAAATTATACCAAAACAAACCACAAAACTTCACTACACCTTAGGAACAGAAAGGTCTATAATACAGAAAAGGTTACAATGGAGAATATAATCTCTCGAGGACAGTGAATAAGCACACAGATTACTGGCCTTGTTACAACAAGAACAAAGACATTTCTAGCCACCTTTGGCTAGAAATCGCTCAAAGCTGTGTGAGCCAATAAAAAAGAAGAAGATTAAATTCTTAAAACGAAACAGAACGAGTAGATTTATGGAATAAGTGAATAAGGCGTGTAGAAGGATTGAAATTGCTTCACTTTTCTGTGCAAATTTGGCTTGTGGAGAGTCTCCGGAGAGCAATCCTGGAAATAATAATTGCCATTGTGTTTCCAGTACCCAAGACTGGAGTCCCGGATGTACTTGTGACGATCTGCACAAAACAGCTACGTGAATGAATCTTCCTTGTCGATTTACAAGTCAACAATCAGGCTCCCTGGCGCTTCCTCTACGGAAGTTTCCTCCACCCCAACTTCAGAGGGATAGAAATCCGCCATTGTTTTTGTCCTGGATCCTTGCCTTCCGTCGTTCCATTGTCCTTATCGGGAGACAGAGCCGGGGCGATTCGTCAGTCAATTCCGAAAGTTAACAGCCATTCAAAATTTTCCCTGCTCTCCCAGTGCGTCAAATCTTTCATCTCGAAAGAAAAAAAATCTCGTCTCCCCAAGCTGTCTCTATGACAATGAAACGTTGCAAGTTAACTCGGCTCAACAATGGAGTTAAATTTTCAAACGCGTCGGGAGGAAGAGGCTCTTCAACAATGGACAAGAGGAAGATTTTACAGGACTTCGCTTTGGGGACTGCGAAAACACTCGAGTATGGTGGATTTCCTGTAAGAGTTTTGGGAAGATGTGAAGGATTTTGCGTGGTCATTGCTCATTCTTTTCCATAATTAAGGTAAGACGAAAGACTAGAAGTTCAATTTGTCTTCAGGAAATTGTGTTTGCAGACACTGAATAGTTTTAGGATACCCCCCACCCCACCCCAAGACGACGTATCTGGAAGATTTTCCCAACACAGTTCCATTCTAATTAAAACTCTTTATGCATCTTAGAATCACGGTCTTAGAGCTAACATTCTGAGAGCTAATTTACATTTCTATTTCGCAGCCTTGGAGCTAATGCAACAAAATCCGTCTTCAACGGACACTTGACGTGGAAAATGCGATGAAAGGAAGCCGTTCTTAACTACTTCTGGTGATATGGAACAAGGATTTGGATCTTAACTGCTTGGATCAAGACGGGGAGATGGGGCATTACAATGACAAAGATTTAAACCATTTGTAACAAACTTGGAGAATGCTAAACTTCAACAAGAAACTTCAAACAAGTACAAATCGTGCCAGAAGTTTGTGGAAAAAAATATTTGCTTTGTAGACGAGTAAAAAAGGATGCCCGCCTCTGAGATTTGAAAAGTAGTGGTAGTAGGTTTGCCAACTTGAAAGAAGTTGGGAGATTTATTTACGGACTTCAAACCCTTCATATCAAAATGTTCATGAACCCTTATTTCTTGAATATCGACTGTTGTCTGTGTGCGGTCTTGCTACTGTGACTTCAAAATAAATCAACTTGATCAAAACAACCTATCAGCCACAATATGTAAATAAACAAATCAATATACGAGGTCCGCCCATACCGAAACCGAACTGTCAAAAAAAAAAAAGACCAAACCAAATAATACCGTATTCTGGCAACACTGGAAAGAGCTATATCTAAACTTCCCGTTGCATGTTTCAACTTGTTACAGGCAGTCTGCATCGGAGCAAGCGTGCGTCAGATGTAGGTCGTGTGCAGGCGACGTACAAAATAAGCGCACCAAGATGGAACAACGTTACAGCATAAAGTTTTGTTACAAATTGGATAAATCGTTTACCGAAACGTTACAGATGATACGGGCAGTATGGTGATATGACCCCGAAACAAAAAGACAGAGTGCGCAGTGGAAAGGACAGTTCTCGCCCTTAAAGACAAAAGCACGGATGTCGAAATCGAAGACAAAGGTGCTGCTGATCGCATTTTTTGAGTCTCAAGGACCGATCCACCATGAATTTGTCCCTGAAAACCAAACAATCAATCATTGGTATTAGAAGGAACTGCTTGGTCGACTCAGAAACAGGATAAAGCGGGTTAGGAAGGAACTCTGTGATTCTGGCCGATGCTTTCTGTTACACGATCATGCTCAGCCTCATACCGCATTGTCTGTACAACAATACCTTCCTAAGCATTCAGTGACAGTGACCAATCACCCTCCATATTCTCCGGACTTATCGCCTGCTGATTTTTCCTTTTTCCCAAGCTTAAGATGGCTATGAAAGGGCGAAGATTTGACGACGTCGCGGACATTAAATTAAATGTTACGCGTATCTTGCGAACACTTGGTGTCAATGACTATCAACAGTGTTTCCAAGACCTGTATAAATGCTGGTCAAAGTGTATTGCCTCCTCTGGTGATTATTTTGAAGGTGAAGGTAATACTTGTTTTCTTCCCTAAAAAAAGTTCGTTTTTTTTTATGGCCGAACCCTGTATTACTGATACAGACTCTTCTAAGGCCGTAACATAATATTCAATACCATATTTGAAATGCACTCAATCCCACTGTAACATACTATTCAGTGAGTTATATTTGGAGCCAAGATGGCCGCCACTAAGACTACCTAACCCATTGTTTCCCAAACTTTTTTTTGTTGCACGGCGCCCAAGGCAGAATTTTGCAAAGCTCAGTTAGTGTGGTTAGGTTTCTTGCCTTAAGTTAAAGAATAAACACATATTTCTAATTCAGAAACATTTTATATGTAAAAAGTACTAAAACCACGTGTAGACTAACAAGTAAGTGTCATATTTCAGTGAAAATATTGGAACATTTCGCTGCGCCCCTGTAAGCTCCAGGGCGCCGCGGCGCACACTTTGAGAACCACTGACCCAACCTAAAACAGTTGAAGTAGTGAGAGCGTGGGGAAGCGATGCTAGCATAATGTGCCGCATCTCTGTAAATGGTGTATAAGCAAGCAAGTACGTTCATTTGAGTGTTTCCATTATATGCACTTTGTCTATAGATTCACACCCTTTCCTGAAAAAGCTACAGACTGCATCCCGAAACAAGAAGAGGCACTTCAGTTGGTAAGTGGGTGCGTACACATACTATAAACTAAAGGAAGCAAAATTGGTTAGAGGGAAATGAAGGTTAAAAAAAAAAGTAAAGTGCTCCCCTGTGCTTGGCACCACGCCATGAAGCCGTATAAGGGGTGTGGGGGTAACGCCCCACACTTTCTTGATCCGGTCATGAGTGGGGGTGATGTGAACAGCATCACGCCCCTGACCGCCTTTACCCCCCAGGGTTTCCGCCAGGTACCCATGTAATTCCACGCTGGGTGGGTGCCGGGGCCGCTTCCAACGTTAGAAAAGTTCCCGGATTTGAACCGGCCGGGGATCGAACCCGGGACCTTTAGCATGGTAGTCAGACGCGTTACCGACTGAGCCACCGCGGGAAATGAAGAAGTCCCAAAATTCTGACGCAACAATGCCTTTGTTTTAGTTTTCTAAAACTCTTGTGTAGACCATTTGGCGCAACAATGTGTTTAGACTTCCTATTTACCCTCATTTACTTAGACAATGACTCATTTTTCACAATCTTCATACTTATATTGTGAAATTTACTTGTTTGGTTTGTAATAACAAATTCTCTTAGACAAAGAAATGACTATTTCCCCTCATTCCGGGAGAGTTGGCAAGCCTAATTTCAAGGAAATTCATTTACAACTTTTTGTACAAGTGAAATCCACAAAATGGGAATTTATCTTAGACGCTAATCAATAGAACCTTGTGGTTACAAACCAAACTCTGACATACAAACAAAATTTCCATTTCCTAGTTTATCTAACCATCTCAATCTCCCTGCCTTTATGCTACTCAAGATGCTAACCTTTGCAGGTTTTTGTATACCATACATTAAAAGTATTTGAAAATAAAATCCTTAGAGGAACATTTGGACCTCAAAGGGACGACGAGACAGGTGAGTGGAGAAGGTTAAATAATTTAGGAATGCATGATCAATCAGAAGACTTAGGTGTGCAGGCCATGTCATACGAATGGGAGAGGAAAGAGGAGTTTGTAGCATTGTTGTGGGAAAGCTGATGGTAAGAGACCTGTAGGAAGGCCAAGACGAAGATGGAGAGATAATGTTGAGATTGAGCGGATGGAATATATTGGATTGATCTTGCTCAGGATAGGGACAGATGGAAGATTTGTGTTGTTGCAGCCATAAAGCTTCAGGTTTAAGAAGGCTAGAGATATACATTCTTACGGCAGCCGGTCCTAGTTCTGGCAAGGAAGAGGGAACGGGGATTACGCCGCAGACCAACCAGACAACAGCAGTGGCGCCGAGAGACACGACGCGGCGGGAAGAAGTACTACATGAACCTTGTTCTACTGACTGTTGCGTTTCTTATCGTGCTGGATTGGTCGCTGCCCCGCTCCCCACTTTCCTTGCCAGCACTAGGATCGGCCGCCGTAACAGTACAAAATACCTTTAGTTCGTTAGATTTTGTAAACTTCAGTTTTTTGTAAACGATGCGAGGATGCACAGGTACTACGAAAACTAGTCTTGGGGTAGGATTTGTAAACTTGTTGGGCTTTGTAACCATGTAAGTATGTTAGCCTCTTTCAATGTCACTCGGTAAACTAGCCTATTCAGATGTAAGCTTTTTTGGATTTTGTGAACTGTGAGCATGCTACACGGGTTCGAATCACGGCTTAAGCATGGATGTTCCTATATCAATTTAATCATATCGTCACTCGTTTAAATCTCCGCGATTAGCCAAAAGTGGCAGAAAGGCGAAGTAAAATAAACCAAATCAATGGAGTACAGTAAAACCTCGTTAATCCTGACTAATGGGGGGAGAAGTTGACCGGTTTAACGAAAGTCCGGAATAACTGAAATAACCTAAAAGAACAGTAGAAAGTGCATTAGTTTATAGCAACAAAACACGTTTAATATGGTGTATTTAAAGGACATATGCCTAAATACACTATACAGTACAGTACAGAATTTAATCAGTGGTTGACTGCCTTTTCTTTGGGATGTTCTCTTGTTGACTTCTAGCCACATTTAAAACCTTGCATTCTGCTTTTTCTTTTTGCCTTTTGCCTGTCCGGTCCGGATTAACGAGGTTTTACTGTAATGTGATGAGGCACTTTGCACATTGGTTCGTATGCTGATGCAGATACAATAATGTAACTATAGAGTTTGTTTAAAGAACCTAAAATGTTATGGTACGTGTTTGGACTCCAGGAGATTGAACCTCTTACTATTCTCAAATTGCTCAGTTTTCCATACACTCAGATACACCTATTTCGAAACTTTTAAAAGCTGGTGCTGAAGTAGCAGGAAGAAGAAAAGTGTGGATTAGTCCGATGGAGAATACAAAGTCTAAACACCAGGCGACTTACCACTACGTGACAAGCAAACTCTACACTCGACCACAGAATCCCGATCGGTTTTGAAGATGGAAAAAGCCACACTCCATTGTCCTCTCCGTTCCTTTCTTCTCTCCTTCCTCGACCCTATTCTCTTTTCAGGTCGTTTCGCCGCAATTTCTTCTTTGTTCTTTTTTTCCTCTCCCCGCTAACCTCCTTCAACAAGGCTCCAGAAACTCGTATATCGAATCCCCGACACCGATATCCTAGGACCTCGCCCCCCCTCCCCCAGTAGCTGTGATTCATCCTCTTCGTGACTAGAGTTGGCAATGGAGACGCAAGAACGAAAATACCTCCACTCCTTTCTTTCTCGGAGGTTCCTCTTCCCCCACCCATTCTCTTTCTCAGCCTTAACTCCATCCTAAAAATTTTCCTTAAAGCTTTTGCATCGTTTTCTAAGAGCGAAAATGCAGCATAACTCAGCCTCCTCTCTTCAGACTCCAAATTTGACTCCCGTCTCCTTCTCTCTCTCTCTTTCCATCCTTGAAATTTCCCAGCTCCTTTCTTCCCCAGGAATCCACATGATTTAATATGTTGTCAGATCGAACTGCGAATCTTTTGGAACCGATTTTCAATATAACGAATATTAGAGAGACCGTCAGCGCCGAAATTGCATCCGCTTTCCTCCTCGATTCTTCTTAATCTTTTTCTTCTCTTGTTTGTTTGTTGCCCGGAAAAGCGAGCAAATTAGATTTGATTAATTTTCAGTCACGCAGGGGCCCTTTTTCCACCTCGCACCTACCGGCGGCGTAATAAGAGCAGCTACGAAGATTCGCACAAAAAGAAAATTGCAACATGATATACTGAGATTCATATTAAAATTATGGAACAATTCACGCAAGGAAAGCAGGTAAACTGCAGCGCGTCATATGATTACACAGTCAGTTGCGCATTAAAGTTACGCAGAGCCAAGTAAAGATGGATTTTAAAGTTAAAGAAGCTCCCTATTGAAGGAGTAGACTAGCCGGCTCTGCAATTCCCTACCAGCCGGCTCTGCAATTCCCTAACAGCCGGCTCTGCAATTCCGTACCAGCCGGCTCTGCAATTCCCTACCAGCCGGCTCTTCAATTCCCTACCAGCTGGCTCTGCAATTCCCTACCAGCCGAACCTGATATCAAGAAGGCGTTTGAGTTTGGTGCGATATACTAGAGCCAGTAAATCCTCTCGAAGCAAAGCGATATACACATTGGGCAACATCTACACCAGTTACGCATTGTCAGTAAATAATTATATAATATAGGGCATTAGCCTATTTAATCCTTGTTAGTAAGTTTATCGCCCACTAGCTGATTAACCGGGTATTTATTTATCCCAATCTTCTATTACCCAGGAAAATACTGAATTCTAACTGTAGTGTAAAATGTAACTAATTTAATTTACAGGTATTTAAATGTATAAGCAGAGTATACAAATTATAAAGTAAAATATTTTACAAATTCACTATAATATTAATTTAACTCAAAACTTTATTATAAATAACATTTTTAGTTTCACCTCCAGGAGCAAGTATAAATAAATTGAACGGCATTGGGAGTGTCACTATCTTAGCGACCCCGAAAGCTATGGATTTCACACTGATATCAGTAGTTTTCAATTATTTTTACGTCACCCCCTTCCCACCCCCAACCCTAGGGGTACCAGGGGTGTCTTACCCCCAGAGTATTTATTTCCATATTGTAAGTTATATGCGTACCAAGTTTGGTTGAAATTATTCGAGAGTTATGCCGGAAAAAAACAAACACACATACATATATATACACACACAAATCCAGTTTTATATATCGCCCATATAGGGTTAATAATAATTACCTAAAATGGGGGTATCTTTTAAAAAATAAAACTTCCATAGCCTTCGTTAACTCTGGCCGATCACATCACTTCCCATTACGGCAAGATTTCGTGGTTATTAAAGAGTTATATTCATGCTAAAAACAACATACATGGGGGGGGGGTCTTAACACAACAGGCCAGGTTCAGGTTACAATTAATGATTATTTATTAGAATTGTTGATTCATGGAATATTAGTACAATATATGAATGTAATTTGTAGCTTCAAATAGTTAATATCAAAGACACTTCTTGTAAATAACTAGGACCTGAAATGAATTTCGTGTATCTAATTGAACAAAATATTTGCTTAGATTAGTATTAATCTGCTTGCGTCAATTAGCTAGACTAATTCGCTGCACGTTTTGACACTATACTCTGTCCCAGCTAACTGTAGAGCAGGGCCGCTCATAACGGTAGAGGAGGAGGAGGAGGAAAATCGAGTGGTGAAAGCGCAGTGTTGCCAACCGTACGGTCCAGACCTTAGTCCGTACTCTAAATGCACGGCTTGTCAAAATTTGCTCTTGCAGTTTTATCCCTAATGTTTCCCTAAGAAATTCTTAAACCAAGCGTACGGACCATTGAGACAAAAATACGGTCCGTTTGCCATGTGCGTTCAGTATTATCCTTTCCAAAAGTTTGCAACGCTGACAGAGCGAAGCAGAGAAAGGGGGTAACTCCCGTCGTCCATTACGCAATCCCGTTTCTCTCACTGTTCATTGGTGGAGCCGTCTCGCGTCACTACTTGCGCAGAGACTTGTCATCGTTCGTCTGGTCTACAGTTAGCTGGTACGGGGTTTAGGTGTAGTGCATCCTGGTGTCAGGCTGGTGCAATGAAATGACCTACAGCCAAGTAGATGAATAGAGGTGTTCAAGTTCAGAAGATTCAACAAATACCTGTCTCCTGCTTTGAACATTCATTTAAATAGCTATCACGCACCGTGCACTACACACTACACCGCTCCAGAACGTAGTGCAAACGGTGCAGACACAAAATGCAGTACTGAACGGAGTAGACGAGTCGGTGTTGCACCATGTGCCCAATAAGAAGCGTGAGAGTCGAAAAGTGCAACGAACTACACGGGACTAATGTACACTCCTTTCAGGGAATATGTGGAGCAAGGCCACGCATAAGGGGGGGGGGAGAAAGTGGGCGGAGCAAAGCAGTACACGCTGCTGCAAAGACTGGTAGCTGCAGTCGGTTTCTCCCCTCCCCGCAATCCCGTTCCTTCTCATGTGCACATTGGTCAGGTCCTCTCGAGTCATTACTTGCGCAGAGACATGCTTTCGTTCTCTCGCTCCAGACATTCCCGGGACATGGTATAGTTTCATGGCTCTAGGATTTAACCGGGGCCTACTGCATAGTAAGACATTCGCACGTAACTTTCCTCTCACACAGAACTAACTTACGTGGGTGAGTCACAACGTTAAAATCTTTTACAGCGGAGTGACGTCTGTGTGGGGGTAGGAACAGTAGAGAAACAGGTTTTGAAATGAAGGAAGAGAATAAGAATTGTACAGAAGTTTTCATTCTTGAGATTATTTCGCCTCTATCCTTTCAAGCGAGATCTGCTGCTCATGAAAACTGACACTTGTGCTAATTCACCCTCTTGCTCAACTGCAGATGAGGTGTACTCTACAAGACTAGCTGTCACTGCGCTTTAATTTTATCTTCTTTGCTGCCTGCTTAATCGTCTAGGTTCTTCTTGTCTTGCAGCAGCCGGGACAGAACGCTTTTTCTTCTGCAAGGTGTTATGTATTCATACATCTCATTACCTGCAAGGTTCGTGTTTCTTGGCATGGAGAAAAGACATGGAAGACATTAGCATATTATGCAGATGAGAGGAGTGTTGATTCCATGAGAAATGCAGCGCGTGGAATGAAGCTTAAAGATCCTGATGAAGACATTAAAATGATAGCTCCGAGGTCTGGCGATTAGCCGGGCGGGAAACAAAGGTGGCCCTGGGTAGAAATGTATTCTGTATTAGCTACTAGCAGAGTCTGGCTTCGATGTTATAATGGTTACCAACTACCATCAAACTATGGCCCCAAACGCGTATTCCCTACCAGCACACACTGTCCTCAATCGTGTATTCTCTACCTGCAGACTTTGTTGCCTCAATCCTGTATTCTCCACCAGCAGACTTTGTTGCCTCAATCCTGTATTCTCCACCAGCAGACTTTGTTGCCTCAATCGTGTATTCTCTACCAGCAGACTTTGTTGCCTCAATCTTGTATTCTCCACCAGCAGATTTTGTTGCCTCAATCGTGTATTCTCCACCAGCAGACTTTGTTGCCTCGATCGCATTTTCTCCACCAGCAGACTTTGTTGCCTCGATCGTGTATTCTCTACCTGCAGACTTTGTTGCCTCAATCGTGTATTCTCTACCTGCAGACTTTGTTGCCTCCATCTTGTATTCTCCACCAGCAGACTTTGTTGCCTCGATCGTGTATTCTCTATCTGCAGACTTTGTTGCCTCAATCGTGTATTCTCTACCAGCAGACTTTGTTGCTTCAATCTTGTATTCTCCACCAGCAGACTTTGTTGCCTCAATCCTGTATTCTCCACCAGCAGACTTTTGTTGCCTCAATCGTGTATTCTCCACCAGCAGACTTTGTTGACTCAATTGTGTATTCTCTACCAGCAGACTTTGTTGCCTCAATCTTGCATTCTCCACCAGCAGACTTTGTTGACTCAATCTTGTATTCTCCACCAGCAGACTTTGTTGACTCAATCTTGTATTCTCCACCAGCAGACTTTGTTGACTCAATTGTGTATTCTCTACCAGCAGATTTTGTTGCTTCAATCGTGTATTCTCCACCAGCAGACTTTGTTGCCTCAATCGTGTATTCTCCACCAGCAGACTTTGTTGGCTCAATCGTGTATTCTCCACCAGCAGACTTTGTTGCCTCAATCGTGTATTCTCCACGAGCAGACTTTGTTGCCTCAATCGTGTATTCTCTACCTGCAGACTTTGTTGCCTCAGTCGTGTATTTTTACCAGCAGCCAATGGCCTGAATTGTGTGTTCTCTACCAGCAGACTCTGAGACCTCAATTGTGTATTCTCTACCAGCAGACTCTATCGTTGCGATCGTGTATTCTCCATACGTATCGGGTAGAGTTATCGCAGAACGTACATCTAACGGCCTCACACTTTCTCAAAAGAAGTAACTGGAGTAAAATTAGTAAATAACGTCACAGTTTGAACCAGGAAGAGGCTAGATTCTCAGCAATTCTATCTTTTGATAATTTTAGTAATTTGTCTCTAAGGATACAGATAGAGGGCATCTTTTAATTTTTTTTGAGAACTACGTCCTCTTTTTAGATCAAATACAAACAGAGGTTCACCCAATAATAAAATAAACTATATATATTTATGTCTTACATAATAATATCGAAAATTGATTTTTAGTATCCAAATAAATTCGAATAATATGTTTGATATGTATACTCCTGTTACTGGAATGGAATTAACTTCTCTTAAGGAAAAGTAAGAAGAAAAGTATTGTGTCCCATGTGGGGCATTTGCTTCCATTTAACCAAAACCCCCACCTCACCCCCTGCCCAGTGACATATATGTGCGTGCATATTTAGTGTTGATGGATTCAGGGAGAGAGCATCTTGGTCTTGGTTTAAGTAAGTTTACAGGTCGATAAATGTATTATGTTCCGAACAAGAAACTCTCGTACATAGATACTTAGCCATTGTGTATTTTGTCTCTTCTGTCAGTGAGAACCGTATTGGCCTCACATCTTAACGAAATTAAATTGTTCCCTCGTAGGATAGAAATACAATTCCAAAAATCCATGTCGTAAATCAAAAAGACTCCCACTTTAATGAAAAGAAGAAAATCTGTTTTACATTCAGGTGGAGACAGAAAAAAAAAGACGGTCAAAGCAAGAACAAATCATAAAAACGTCAAAACAGGTTTGCGGAAAGAGATGAAGACAAATCTCTGGAACTACATAAATCGATCACTAAGAGAAATGGGCCATCTTAAGACCTTGACAGGTCTAATAATGATGCGAAGCTAGCGGCGAGCGACTACAAGAATACGAAAAGACACAGGGAAGGAGGAAAGGTAGCCGAAGCAAATGATAAACAAGGCTGGAAGAGGCAGCAGAGATTTGGAGAAGTAAGAAAATAAAAGTCCTTTTTGGAGGAGAAAGAAGAGAATAAATATAGACTTTTGTTTTGTCCCATTCGTCATATGGGATCTACTTGGAAAAATTATTGTTAAGGGGCTTAAGCATGACTGGCGTTTCGGCTAGAGTAAGATCACTGGAGATTTAGAATTGTCGCCCAAGTACTTTTAGGAACGATGAAACAGAGTTTGTCTTCTATAAGCATCGTACTACCTCGGGACTCGGGATATTGTAATGACCGCCATGTTAGCCAAATTTCACTTGTATATTGGACTATATCTTATTAGTATACTGTCAAGTTAATAACTTGCATTAAACTTACTTACTTTTATAATTCATGTATATATCTATATTTTATCTTATGTTATTATATTATTAGCGTATTTTTACAACATTAATTCAGATTTTATAGGCTAACAATTGACCTAAATACATAGTATATGCAACGGTTTCAATATTTGTCAAATCCAAGATGGCTAGGATTGTTTCTATCTTTCACGTAGATGTTGTTGTTTTAGCACGTATTACATAGATTTCTTCTTAATATCGATTTTTCTTCAACAATAGACAAGACTGAAATAATTTAGCCTTCGGTAAAAATACGTAAACTAAATATTTATTTAATAATTTTATGTGCAAGGGCAAATATGAATTGTATTTTATAAAATGAGTTTCGTTATTTTTTTCCTAGTTTAATATTGTAACATGCAAGCAAAGCAATTCTCCCTCGCTTTCAATAATATAGCGTTATCCTATTGGCTGTTTATTTTAGGAGTGGGGAATGACGTCAAAAGTTCCACGTTGGCATTCTTAATTGTTGCCAACCATAACCAAAGCTTACTATCGCTAATTAGCATTGATCTGTCATATAAATTATCAGTTTTTCTTGTGTTGTTTTTATGTTACGAGTTGGAAGCATTGTAAAAAGAACAATCTGTTATGCTGTGCCTCGCGTCTGGGTAAGCAGTTGAGGTCTTGCTGTTAACGGTGAAGGCGGTGCGCGATTCTGTCGTGCTAAATAAGTTAGTCATCACGGTCTACAAGCGAGAAGGACCCAACAAATTATACTTTTAATTTGTGCGAATAAGTATGTACGCGCGCGATTACTTAATCTTGATCCCTGGGTGAGAACTGATGCTTCCAACTGACTAGCCGGAAGAAGGAGCGGAGTGTTGCCAATTCGTGGCTCCATACCTGGAGTTGCGATTGTGGTGGCACGTTACAATGCCTTACAGGAGAAGAGCGAAGCATAGCGAAACAGATACAACTTGCTGTGCAAAGAATGACTTGACAGCATCTAATCACTAATCAGCGGCGTGCTAAAGAGAGCGTAGCTGGCACCCATATCGGTAGTCCCACTATAATACAGACGATCGTTCTCAAATTTTCTTGCGAGTCCATCTTATGCATAGATACATGACTGCACGTACAGTGAGATCCGAAACGGATATCGAACCCTTTCATATCAATGGGTTTAATAGAGACAAAACGTCATATAGCTATGTAACAAAAGTCCGGGAACACTTTAAACAATTTATTTTAGCCAAACGAGTAGCATTACAAAGTAACAAAGTACATCATTTCAAAGAGTAAAGTTGTAAGTTGTTTTTTTTTCATTGCAGGTGTTACATGTAGTTCCATGTATCGTCGCTAGGTGGTGACAGAATCAAGATGGCGCTTTCTGGAGCTGGTCTTTGTCTTTAGGACATAACTTTTGCACTAACTGTAGTCTGTACGGTTTCATGTTAAATTCTTTACGAAAAACCCGCCACACAGTCATTGTTGACATTTCCAACTAACGTGAAGCTCTGCGTATAGATTTTGACGGACTCCTTGTGAAGGCTTCTTTCACTCGCTCAATGTCATTTTCACTCACACCTGGCCGACCACTTCTCTTCTTGGCACACAAACACCCAGTTTCAACAAACTTTACATGCCAATTGTAGATTGCCTTCCTGGTTGGTGCTGCTCTCCCGTACTTCATCCTACATTTTCGTTGGACATCCGTCGCAATCTTTGTTTTGTTAAATTCTAGCACGTAGAAAGCCTTCTCACCTCCAGAAAGCACCATCTTGATTATGACACCACCTAGCGACGATATATGGAACTACACGTAACACCTGCAATGAGAAAAACACTTACAACTTTACTCTTTGAAATGATGTACTTTGTCACTTTGTTGTGCTACTCGTTTGGCTACAATATATTTTTAAAGTGTTCCCGGACTTTTGTTACACGCTGTATATATATATATATATATATATATATATATATATATATATATATATATATATATATATATATATATATATATATATAAACCCACTTTTTTAATCACGGCCGAAGGAAAGGTTGATGTAACCAGCACCACGCTCCTGGCCATCTTTACTTCCCAGAGTTTCCTCCAGGGATCCACTTCTTTATACGACGCTGGGTAGGCGCCAGAGCAGCATAATTTGCAAATAAGTAAAGCCCTCCGCGTTGATGAATGGTTAGTGCTCTCGCCTTTTCTGCTAACCGTCCTGGGTTCGATCTTAGCTCGGAGCTCAAAATGTGTTGGTCCTTACGTAGCATTGCGATAACTTGAAAATGAGTTGACGGAGAATTAACGAAAGTTCTACTCCTCGGTTAGCGACCGGTACACGAGTGCCAGTTCACGCAATGAAAAGCTGCATTAGGTAACCACGTGTTACGTAATGAAAAGTTCCGTGGCAGGTCCTCCCCGCAAAGGACTGTTACGTCACGGTTTAGCCAACTAAACAGCCTCCTCCATATGCTAGCTTATGGTCCGGTTATGAAACTACTGGGCTTTTATTTCAGGTATTTCACATCGCTCTTCTACCTTACGAGTTAATCGCGGCGATGAGGATGATGAGACAAAGACAAATGTCTTACAGGGGCTCTAACTTGGGTCCACTGGTTTTGTAGCGAGTTCCACTGACCATTTCGCACGTAGGCCAACGGGAATTAATTACTAAATGTAAAAAGCGTACTTGGTTACAAAGGTCACGAATTGAATGCGATATATATGCATTCCTCAATCGTGTATAGCTACAGATTCCAGGAAGGACATCTTGAGAAACTTGGAGAACATGGTCACTTCCAACAGCTAGAAAAAGTTATATATGTTTCATACATATACAATAGCAGGAACACATAAGGTTCTAAACTAGAGGTTGTTGCACCTAACAACGTTAACAACACTACCCCTTTTAACATTATAGTATTTAAATGTTGTAGCGATTCCCTCTGGAGCTTGCGCTATGTTGGACGCTTTACCAAGGAGCTGGACCTACGGACACAGTAACAATTGTGTTTCAATATAGGTCCTTTAAAGCAGTTGACATACTATATACAATAATGGTAACACGTTTGCACACTGATAAGTTACTCAAAAACCCATATCTGAGTAGGCTAACTGAAATATACATCTCGCTGTCGCTAGTCGACATGAATTCACGCTCCCAGAATTCCATTTTCTCACAAGACGTTCCCAGCGAGAGTAAAAAGAAAACAAATGAGGAGCGGATAGAAAAATTACATACAATCTTAAACAAATATTAAAAAATTAGGGTAAAATACTGCTAAATAAACCCACACAACGGAGCTACGTAGCAAAGAGGTTGCACAGAGAGCTACGAATCCCAGAGGTCCCGGGTTGGAATCTTGGCCTGGGCATGAGTGCTCATTGTGAGTGTCTATTTATCATATCATGACTCATCCTCAACTTAGCGATTAGTTAAGAGTGGAAGGAAAGCGACGCTAAGTATAAAAATACGCGTCAAGGCACACAAGTGTACATTTATATATATAAAAAAAACATCCTCCCAAGTCTAGTGCGAATAATTTAGTGATTGCTTTTATATTAAGAATGCGAACAGGTCATGTATTAGTACATCAACATTTGGCTCGTTTAAATATTGTGTCATCAACTTCCTGCCAATGCGGAGAAGCTAATCAAACACTCAATCATTTATTTTTTGTGTCCCTTAAGACAACAATACCGAGACTCTCTATATAAAAACTTACAACAGGCACAGGTACCATTTCCGATATCCTTATCTACACTAATATCTGAACCTCGCACTGCAGTTATTTGGATTCTCTATAGTTTCGCTAGAAAACAAAAGTTTACTATTTAAACAACCACGCTTATTCACACTACAATTTAAATTAATAACCTCACAAAACTGTTATACCATAAGAACCTGAAGACATTAGTGTTTCGAAGAAAGTGAATGATATTCAACAACAGTTTGGAACATAGATATTAACAATAGAACCTGAACTCAGCAACTTTGGCTAGAAACTGCAAACGCGGTGTGAGCCATAAAATAAAGAAGAAGAAGAAGTGAGTAATTTAGTTCTATGCAAACAGTACACGAGGGCCCGTGGGTTTGTTGCTAGGAACTGAAAATGTTGTTTTGTTGAAGTGAGGGACGGCAATTCTCACGCCTAACAATCTTACCAACGGTAACAGACCAATCTCTCTACCTTCTCAAACAATTCTGACCGTTGCGAAGGTAAATATTTGAACATCCTCGGGGTACATACTTGAGTAAAAATGACACTTGGACCAGAACAAGGATACGGGGAGAGGAGGGGCCACTTCCCTGTTCTAGTAATTTCACAACACGAACTTCCACGTTTACTCTCCTGAGCACGCCACGTAGCTACAATTTCGACGAGGGTGGTAATTTTGGAAGCGAGCGTAAAATAGTTCTGGTAAAGATACTGAGCATGTGCCGTGTGTATCGCAAACTATGACATATTACAGACAATAATTAAAATTCACTTCCGCATAATGTTCTTGCAGACTTTCAAAAAGTCTTCATGCCAAGATGTTTTACAAGTTAATCTAATCTATTACCTGGAATAAAATATCAGTAGGCTATTAAGTAAACATACTTCCAGCACCATAAGGTAATAGAATATGCACACTGTTATTTCGAAATAATTACAATATCCTGTGCGCCCTCTGAATAATACTTTTAGAATATGTTTGCCAGTATATATTTAATGTAATTTTATTAATATAACTGATAAGAAAGTTAAGGACTTTTATGAGTTTCTCTTCATCAACTTTATCTAATCATCACTAGTCTGTAGAAGCAGTAAAACGATAGAGGTTGGCGGAATTAGCGGGGGGCAAAGGGGCAAGTGCTTTCTCCCAAAAGAGGTCTGAAGTATGAAACGTTATGATATCCTTTTATCCCAACGAATTAAAAAAAGCCGAGTAATATAATCCTTGAATTATAGCCTTTTCATAAAAAGTTTAGCTCAAATGGGCTAATCGTACTAAATCTACTTGGTACTCTGACATGTACCAGGAAACAATTCCGTGATATCTTGTTTACAGGTAGATGGCGTTGGTGCTGCCGTAATAATATTAATGCTCAACAGCAGCCATTGATTTCGAGCCCCCTTTGGGCCCCTTTATAAATAAATTTTCATGTTTTTCCCCATAATTTCAAGTACACTAAATTTTTACAGGTAAAAGATCTAATGAGGATTCAACACTATTAATATGAAAGTAATTTCGAAGAAAATATGGTAACAGTTCGTTATATCTGAGACACATTTAAATCGGATATTTTGTGTTTCGCATGGTTCGTACTTACCAATTGTGTATTGCGGAAAATAGTTCAAGGTGCCATTATGCTTTTTACACGAAAACAAACACAATTTTTCACATACAGAGTGATTTTTTTTATTCCTTTCTTCGCTTCCGGAACACACAATATGGCGGGCACATCTTGACTCACGTTGTGGGTATGCAGGGTTTCAACCTTCTTCACCGAAAAATACCTACTATCCTGTTCGTCGCCGTTGGAACTTATACATTATGCACGAGTAGGTGACGATAGCCCGGGTAGCTGACGGATAGCCCCACGAACCATCGACGTATAGCCCCACGAACCATTTCCATAAGGTTAGGTTAGGTTTGGTTGGGTTAGGCAAGCATAATAAAAGAAAAAAGAGTTTGAAACACTGACAGCGGGTTACGTCATCGAACGTGCGGATCATGCAGTTCACGTACAGGAAGCATGACAATTGTGCGTCGGTGGGATATTTATCTTGAAAAATACATGATTTCCCGGTGAAATAGATTCCACGATGAAAGAAAATACCTCCACGAACGTTGTAAAGCTTGGAGAAACTCATTTCCGTAAGTAGTTTCTTCTGTAAAAATGAAGAAATGTGTCTCCGATATAACGAACTGTTACCGACAATTTAATTTGGTTACATTTTGCCTACACTGTGATGAATACTATAGAAATTAAGACAGAAAGTGCGGGGGAAGGAGGATTTTAACAACGCAACTTCTTCGTTGACAGGCTGAAATTTGTGACTGGAGGTCTGTCTTCTTCATAGCGAGCGATCGTCGATCCAGTCTGACTACCGATTTATCGAGGGGAGCTCCGGAGGGATACCGACCTGTCCGCAGTCGTTCCAGAGAATGTATCGTGCCTGACCACGCGTGTGGTTGTGCCATTAACCCCCGTTGGTTTCTAGTAATGATGATATCGGTTTGGGAGAAGACATTCGACGTTATTGGTGAGTGTGGAAACGCTCCAACGGAAATGTCAGATGCCGCTTGGATTGATTTATTGAATTAAAATTGTTGGTCGAGTCGGAATATTAGGCAATGTCGCACCCTTCATTCCATAAGGGGAAATATCCTCTTATCAAAAAGCAGGGTTGCTAAAAGGTCCAGCAAATTTTAATAAATCCAATTCCGGTCCAGGAGAGATAATCAGCAAGCGTAAATGGGTTCTGGACCGTAAGGAACCTTTTTATCTGTAAAGTATTTCAATTCGGTCCAGGGACCTTTCTTCCAGATCAATTTAAATACGGTCCAGGATTTTTTTCCCGGATGAATTTAAATACGGTCCAGGAACCTTTTTCCGGCTCAATTTAAATACAGTCTGCGAACAATTTTTTCTGGATCAATTTAAATTCGTTCCCGGAACCTTTTTCCAATGAAACAATACGCAGCTTGGACCGAATTTAAATTGTGCGAGAGAAAATAGGTTCCGGTCCTGCAGCGGAACCGAATAGAACCTATTGGAATTTATGGGTTTCTGGATCCTTGACAACCCTGTCTAAAAGTCTTACTTAAAAATTTAAAACAAGGAATGTAAAAAGTGCAAGATTGTACAGGGACCCGCACAAGACAAACACAACACATTAAAAAGTAAGAATATGCTAAAATTTCCCTCGCAGACAATGGAAGAAACCAGCTTTTCTAAAAAAGCTAACAACATTTGATAAGACGCTGTGTCATCGCCCAACATGAATGACAAACATCTGTGAAGATTAATATGTGCCGAATACTTAAAACAACAAACACGACACACCGGAGGGTCCAGCCCTTCCAGAAAGAGACCATGCATCAGATGGCTGTGTCCAATACGCAGTCGAGTAAGGAGAACTTCTTCCCGACGGGAGGGACGGACAGAGGAAAGCCATGCACCTTCTTCTCCGTCACCGCATCCGAAGTTTGAAGAAGGCAACAACGAAATACATTCTGCAGGTCCCCAGCTGGCAGAAGGTGGACGAGAACGTCGCCATCTGCAGCAGCAGATTTGGCTGCAGAATCGGGTGCTTCGTTCCCGTGCATGCCCACGTGAGTAGGGACCGAGCAGAAGCGCACATCGGCATTTGCAGATATGCGCTTGTGTGGCGCGCAGCGGGACTCGTTTGCCAGGTGTCAAATTGGAACATTAGCTGGTAAACGGCATACCTTTCTGTACAATTAAGTACTAAGGCCATTCAATAAGAGTAGAGGAGAAGGTCTAAATATGGGCCAAGGTTTAAATATGGGTTTTGGAGTTATCAGCGCTCCCAGGTGCTGCAGCCTGGCAGAGGCTAAGGGAACTGGTTATCTGTCAAGGACAAAGGTTGCGGCGCCAATTCGCAAGAGAGAGTGGTGGTTAGTTTCGGCCTTGGACGCTATTATAGAATTGCGAACTCCGAAAACTTTTTGCAGGTATGATTTATCTCAGCGTTTTCTGAATTCTCAACTGCTTTGTATAGGATATGATATTAGCGGTACATAAAACAAATGTGGGCTATTATAATGCCACGATTTGCTTGTGAAATATGTACCACAGAGAGCGAACATAAATTGAAGAAGAAAAATGGCGTGATGGTCTAAATATGGGCTATGACATGTCTAATGTTGATATCACATTTTCAACAAATATTTGATTGTTTTTCTTAATTTCGATTTTTCCCATTCCGCGTGATTTTCAAAACAACAGATTATTCATAAATATGAATTTTATAATGTTTTAGCGATAAATGACTGTTTTTTTAAAATTTTAATTGCTTTTTGTGATATTGCCACTAGTAGCCCATATTTAGACCACAATTTTGAAATACATCCTTTTACCATTTTTGGAGATTGCTTTTTTTTTTTAAAAAAATGGAGACCTTCTATACTTTAGCATGCTATTACATTTAAGTACATATTTCATAGATATGCATTTTAAAGGCAGGTGCTTGATATATTATTTTTTTCCTCCTCAAATGACAACATAAAAAGGGGGCCAATATTTAGACCTTTTCCTCTACTTTTTTCTATACATATTTGCGCTATGAGCACTGCCGCACCCTGATATATCATTCAACGTTTCTCGTATTGACAACGCTCTTCTTATCAGCATGCACGTGGTAGACAAACAGCCAATGATAATCATTACAGCATTCAATATAATTAACACCCTGTTATAACTCACTCCAAGAGCGCATTTCTTCAACGGCAGCCAACAAAAACCATGATAAGCAGCGTCGAAAGCGGAGATGCGCTAATTAAGGTTTGCTTGTTAGCGATGCCCGCCATGAGCCGACGGGAAGGACCTCTGGCGAAAAAATGAAACAACGCGCCTCTCTGCATTTTGCAATAACCGAGAGGTGGAAGGAAAACGTTAAATAATTTGTCGGCAAGGGAGGAGGGGAAGATAATTCGGTTACACCAATCATCTCTGGTGAGGCGGACTAGTCTCCAGAGCGGTTAAGAAAGGTCGTCCCATTGGCGCTTATCCTGTCCTTTGCTCAGGGTCGCAAAAGATGCTCTGGCTCTAAATGAGATGGGCGTCGAGATGAGAAGTGTTCGGTTGGTGCACGAAGATGGACGAAATGTTTTCAGGTCTGCTTCGGTGGTTGTGAATACTAAGAATTTGTATTTCTCTATTTTATTCTTTCTTTGTTTTTCTATCGTTGTTTCTTCTTTATCATTCAATTTTCCTCCTCTTCCATCTATTTCTGTATTTTGTGTTTCTCTTTATATCCAGCTCTATCTTGCAGCATCTACATTTCTTTATTTTTATCTTTTGTTCTGGTTTATCTCGCTTTTATCTCTATTTCATCGCATCGCTCACTCTATCTCTCATCTTCGTCTCTTTCTACCTTACATCATCGACAATTCTCTATCTTCCTTTTCGTCATTTTCTCAATCCCCCTCTCATGTTCTCCTTTATTATCTTCTCTCTCTCTCTCAGTCTCTTTATCTCTCTTTCATCCTTTTCCAGCTCTGTTTATTTCATCCTCGTCTCTTTCCCTCAGCATGTACATTACTTCTTCTCTCTTTCATCATATTCTCTCTCTCTCTCTCTCTCTCTCTCTCTCTCTCTATTTATCCTTTCCTCTCCTCTGTTTCTCTGAATATGTTTAACCTTTTTCTAACTCTGTTTTTTTAATCTCTTTATCCACCTTTAATAATCTACAATTCTCTATCTTACTTTTCGTCATTTTCTCAATCCCCCTCTGATGTTCTCCTTTATTCTCTCTGTCTCTTTATCTCTGTTTCATCCTTTTCCAGCTCTGTTAATTTCATCCTCGTCTCTTTCTCTCAGCGTGTACATTACTTCTTCTCTCTTTCATAATATTCTCTCTCTCTCTCTCTTTTATCCTTTCCTCTCCTCTCTTTCTCTGAATATGTTTAACCTTTCCCTAACTCTGTTTTTTATCTCTCTTTCATCTACAATTCTCTCTCTCTCTTTCTTTTACATCTCTTCTCCCTCTGTGTTTATCTGTCTTATCCTTTTATCCATCTCATTGAATCACCGCTCATAGTCATGGTTCTGAGTAATAAAGCTGTGTAAAATGTAACAAATAGAACACAAACAAACTTTCTCGGCGTGTACATAATTGTTCGGATTCCACTTTAAACTACAGGTCCAGTCCCGATTAGCTTAGCTGTGCATAAAGTGGACTTAAGCTCAAACTGAAATTCTAAGATTGTTGGAATCTTATCGTCTGCTTAAGGTAAACTTGATATGTCGCAGTATTCATTGTTTGATTTGGTTTATTTTGCTTCACTTTCTGCCACTCTTGGCTAATTGCGGCGATGAGAGATCACTAACCACTCCGCCTAGGAGGTCCGAAGTATTCACTGAATCATGATCAATCGAAAATTTAGTCAGAAGAAGGCAAGGGAAATGCAACACTGGAAATCCTGTTTGAAACGATCATAACCGATGTTCCCGAACATAAACAAAACCTTGACGTTGAACGCTGAACAGCTCGTGGCAGACTATTTTCGGGCAATTCCTTACAACAACTGTGAACCCATTCCAGGAATGATCTTCAATAACATTCAGGTGCATTTCTGGAGATGCTGGATAAGCAAATTGCCTGTCTAGCTGGAGGAAGAATGCGTCCAGGTTCAGACAAGTTTTCTCACACGCTTCACCTTGTCAAAATAAACCATTTGGTTTTGGAAGATGCTCCCCGGGGGAGAAAGGCGCGTGTTCGAGAGGTAAGGAAACCCATGTGTTCTGAGCAGGGGTGCAATCTCAGACGAACATTTACCAAATGTAGTGATGTTTCTATTCAAAAGTGGCAACACTGCCAGGTTTGCACTTTATGAAAAGGAATGTATAGAAACGGCTGTAATGTTTATTAGCCGAGTTGCAGCAGTGTAACCGCAAAGTGGATGCCAGTGAAACAATAGAACAGCCTGTTATGACACTACAATAGAATGTAGTACAAAAATGATCTGGCAAAGGTATTTATTGGGAATTTTGATATCTATTACTTCTTTCCTATCTCTCTCTCTTTCTCTCCTTTAATCTCTCTTTCATCACCTCTCTCCCCGTCTCTCTCCGTTTATCACTCTTTCGCCCTCTTTATTTTTCACCCTCCCCAAGTACAAGCGAAATGCTCAAGCCTCTACTAAAATAAAAGTATGTGCTTCTAAAATTAATTTATTCGTTACAACCAACACAGAGATGTATCTCTTAATCAACAACTGAAAAAGGAATGTCCAACGACAAGATTAGGGCTAAGAGTTGTAATAAATATTTCGAGTTTACCATGTTTGTTGTTGACCATGGAAACGGACGTTGCTAGGGATCTTATGGAAAGGTTATTTTCACCCCGAACACTACGATTGATTGATTGATTGATGTAGTTTATTTTACTTCGCGTTTTGTGCCTCTTGGCTAATTTGCGAAGATGGGGATGAGTGATGAAATGATGAAATTGATGAATGGACATTCACAAACAACCAAGCCCGACCGGGATTCGAACCCGGGACCCTTGGCGTCGCAGCGCGATGTGCTAACCACTCGGCCACAGGGTCGGGCCCGAACACTACGGTAAGCAA
The DNA here is from genome assembly GCF_977018435.1 of Lepisma saccharinum. Lineage (NCBI taxonomy): Eukaryota > Metazoa > Arthropoda > Insecta > Zygentoma > Lepismatidae > Lepisma > Lepisma saccharinum. The sequence continues at coordinate 81,313,235 of NC_139237.1, forward strand.
GGGTGACCACAGAGTGGATTCATGATGCGCCTGCGTCATGGGAATACTTGGAGGGGGGACAAAATGTTGTAGTTTAGCTATCACTTCTATATATCTTCACACAAAAATGGGGGGGGGGGTTATGGTTATTATGTAGAGTTTTTTTTTACATAGCTGTGGCTGATCGCGGCGATGGGTTTGAAAGGAAGCATCACTTGTTATGCCTGTAGAATCGTTTCGGACGACGGGGGGAGGGAGGGACACGTGATTTTCGCATTCGTTTCAGAAAATCTGATCAACCTAGGTTAGTCAAGCAGGCAAACTGTTAAGAATAAGGTTCAGTACACTAACAATGGCAGTGAGCCTCAGCAGTTTTGTACGTTGTATGTTAGTCAAAATGAAAGTGAGCCGTGCGTTTTCATTGCTTAGTCTTTTAATTTCAACTGCAATGAAAGGTTTCGAATATCATACGACTTAAGAATGTTGGCATCTCGGCCAGTGGTAAACAATGTCTGGTGTTTTCTTTGTGATGTTCCTGTGCTACAACTGACTGGATAATTGTAAAATACCGTCAGCTTTCGTTGTCTAACGTTTTCGTATTTCAAAAATTTAATAATTTAAAAATGAAATCAAATTATCGACATTCAAACAAAAATCAATTAGTTTTTTTTTCCAAAATATATATGTGTGTATGTGTGTGTTGGGGTGGGGGGTTATGATGAACAATTCTCTTGGGGGGACTTTGATGAACGACTTTGGGGAGATGCTTCCACGGCCTCGGGGGGGGGGGGGGGGGATGGGCACCCCTGAAGGTAAGTGGAGTTATACTTGAATTTACCTATTTCAAGATATAAGCGTCATAATTTATTACAGAAGAAAGGTAGGAAATTGCGGAGAATGACGAAAAACAATTATTTTTTCAATTATGTTTAAAAATGTGAAAGAGATGTAAATATTGTTTTTCCAATTTAGTGTCGCTATGTAATTCGTTTATACATAACTATTTTTAAACGGATATTACTTACCCAGTTTATTATTAAGAAAATAAGTAATAATATTTTGAATATTTGTATAATATTAGAGCTCGTACACACATAACGTTACGTTCTAAAGTCTTCAAATAAGCGAACAATATTAATGTGCTGATATTTTGAAAGACATTAAGAGTATTCAGGAACGTAAAACGTGACCGAAGGTCACGTCCGTGAACGTACAAGACTTGGCCAAAGGCTGCGCGAGACAGGATATAAAAAATACCTGTTATACAGTGCGTTCGAAAAGTCTCCGCACTCATACTTTAAAAAGAAGCTACTAAGGCATTAATCTGAATGAGTTGGCAAGCCTGCCAGTAGGGATTGGTATGACCTTGAAGAACGTTCTTTATGTTATATTTAGAACACGTACAATCACAGCTTGTAAAGAATGCCTTTCAAACACATCGCCCACTGAGACGCGGGGGAACACGGAAAAATAACTTCCGTTGTCCGCTTCAATTGAAATCAAATGGTGTACCTAACGCCCATTACAGGGAAACACGCGGTACCGAAGCACGGAATTCCAGTGCCAGAATGTTGTCTTAAGGTTTATCGCCCATTGAGACGCCGGAAACGCGTCAGTTGCGATCCGTTGCCGCCTTTGTTCGACTCTCAGTCGAATTGCAATGTGGGAAGCATATTTTGATTGGATTGGATTGATTTGTTGTTTTAAGTCCACTTTATGCACGGTAAGGCTAATCGGGACTGGACCTACAGTTTAAAGTGGGATCCGAACCACTATGTGCCTCCACCGGGAATCGAACCCGGGACCCCTTGATTACAAGGCGACGACGCTACCACTGCGCCATCGGGGAGGCCGAAGCAAGCATATTTTAAGCATGTCATGTGAAAGATATGTGAGAAATGGAGAAAACTATTTCCCGATGATCCTGCACCAGGTAAAACCGCAATGGATGATTGTTTCAAATTTAGCTTCAATATTATTTTTGTGTATTTCAACGCGTGGGAAGTGGTTTGCCGTCTTGTCAGCGTATAACCGATCTCAGAGATTGCAGTATTTCTCACATTTAGTTTACAAATTATTTTTTTTTGTATTCCAAGATATAGTTAACAAATGTATGTGTGCACTACGTTAACAAGTTCAATAAATTATAAGCAAAAAATTCTCAAACATTGAGTGCGGGGACTTTTCGAACGCACTGTATAATCACAAAATACAATTTCTTCACATAATCTTGGACCAAAATCAAAGGAAGCTTCGAATCTTGCATAACTTCCAGGATAATTATCGGGCTCAGCCATAGACAAGATCTCTATACCCATGCTACAAGATGAGGTTCTGGAACATATACAGCCCCATAGAGAAGTAACTACCTTGGCTGAAAGACCAAGGCGCCAGAGCTTCGTTACCGTGCACAAATGCAATTTACAAGGGCGCACGTGCAAAAAGACAGCATTCAGCCAGAGTCACAGCGATGATATGTCCCCCCCCCCCCCCTTTGGATGCTGGAAGCGCAGAGAGATGTCAGGTCTCTTGCCAAATTTCAGAGCCTGCATTTCTGCGGATGGTGCTTGTCAGATCACAGCACCACAGTCGGCACCGAAATCTCTCTCTGCTTCTTTCGCCGTTAACCAGATTTCGCGACCACAAATAGGCCGCAGACATCGCGCAGAATGCAACAGTCGGGCTGATGTATTCCATTGTTGAGCTCTCTCTCTCGACTAGACACAATGAGAGAGCGAGAGAAAGAGAGAGAGAAACGGGAGGAAATTTCCAGAGCAAACGACCTATTTCACCACGGCATAAATTGGGCTACATTCATCAAAATGTTCCGCTGTTCTTTGCGTTGCCCTTTATGAGCATGTACGTGAAAGGGAACAACAATATGTTTAAATAAAAATGGAGAACGGAGAAAGCATACAGTTTTCCATTTCTTTCTCTGCTCAGAGTGCAAACAGACAAAAAATGAATTGCACAACGACAGAAGTTGTATTGTCGCAAGGCGTTATTGACATTTGTACTGTTACAAAGAAATAGTCAAAGTTTTCAATTCGAAATCAAAGTTTCAAGTCTTCTTTATGCATAGATAGGATAAAGATGTCAATAGGTGGCAGCACAATCCACTTTGAGGATATTTAGCAGTCGCTAGATACCAGACGAACGTGTGGGCATTATTAACATTTGTACTGTTACAAAAAAAATAGTCAAAGTTTCTAGTCGGAGTCAAAGTTCTGTTTTAAAACCACTTTTATGCATAGATAGGATAATCGGCACTGAACCTACAGTTTAAAAGTGGGATCTGAACTATTATATGTCTACATCGAAGAACTGAATTTGCCGAATTTCCGGCACCCAGTAGTGCTGCAACGCATCTTCAGACGGCTCGTGTCTGCTAGTGCCAATGTACGCTTCCGTTGGGTCCCTAGCCACGTGGGCATACAGGGGAACGAAGCAGCCGGCGACATTCTCGTCCACCTTCTGTCAGATAGCGACCTCCAGATTGTTTCGTTGTTGCCTTCTTGACACTTGGCAGGCCAAGTGGGATGCGGAAACGGGGAACAAGCTTCACGCTCTTAAGCCCACCATAGGTGATTGGCGTTCCTCTTCCAATCCCTGAGATGTAGATCTTCTAACCAGAATGCGTATTGGACACATGGTCACTTGCTGCAAGGGTAGGAAACCTCCGTTATGTCGCGTCGGTAACGTTGTTTTAAGTATGGCATATTCTTATTGAATGTGCCGACTTTGCTCTCCTCAGACAGACTTTAATCTTTCCCGCTGTTTGTCATCCCTGTTGGGTGATGACAACAGTGTTTTATCCAACGTTTTTAGATTTTGGAAAGAGCTGATCTCTTCCACCGTCTGTGAGGAAGCTTTTATTTTTCCTGACCTTTTAATGTGTTGTTTCTTTCTTGTGCAGATCTTTTTACAACTTTGCACTTTTAATTCTTCCCAAGGGGCTTTTTACACCCCTTGTTTTGATCTCTTAAGTCAGAATTTTAGGTAAGGGGATATTTCCCCGAATATATTGAAGGGCAGACGCACCCAAACATTTTAATTCATTCATTCAGAGATAAAACCAGGGAATCCTTGATTTTTATCAGTCCTAGATAGCAGACGCATAATAACATATAAAATTGTATTTTGCTTAGGAATGCGTTTGCCTCCTTTCGTTCAAGATACAAGAAGGGTTTTTACCTTTTCACAAAACCTTATTAACTGTGTAAAGCGAAGATGCAAATAACCTTTTACAAACTTTTATTTCTCAATTTCTAATTAACGTTAAACGGAGGCCCTTGGTAAGTCTCCACCTGATTTACAACGGAAAGTCCAGATACAGGAATTTACAGAGAATGACCTGATTGTCTAGGTGAAGTTTCAATATATAAACCTTGCATGAAAATGAACACAAAATAAAGGAAATATACCACATTGGAAATATTACTCACGGTTTTAGCTAGCTTTGTGTAGTTCAGCGCTGTACTTTCTAACTTATAATGACTGACGCTAATAACCCACAAATCACATACGTGAGAGCTGTCAACACTTAAACAAGGCTCACTTGTCACTAACAAAATCACTATTGAGGTATCTTCCCAATTTCTGATCACACCTTTCGACACCCGATCCGGTTATGCTGCAAGTCTTCCCTTCTTCCAGGCTGCGAGTTCACCGTTCAATTTCCTTTTTGGGCTCGAACTCGCTTTCCCTTCTGCGTTTCACTGTAACAAAATATCAATAATGTCAACTGCTCGAATCCCTGCACATTTTCCGAGGTTTTTTCAGTGACGCGCCAGCCGACTTCTCTCTTCGTGAGCCAAAACCCAGTACAGTCTACTTTTTAAGAGGGGAGTGAAGTCTTTTTCACCCTCATTCGTTCCGGAGGAAATCTCAAGTTCCACAACAATCGGTTATAACGTGCAATTTAAAAATGGTGACCGTACTCGAGGAGTGCACATTAGTGAACAGCATGCTGTTGCGTGTTTTTGCGGCCAAAGGATATTCATATAGAGATGTTTCCTGTTCACAGTGAGAGGTGTTTGTAGCGTAAAGCCGTGCAGAGCTGGCTTGATAAGTTCTCACCTTGGCAGCAAACATTTCGCGGATAGTAGTGGTACTTGTGCTATTATAAACCCGAGAAAGGAAGAGCTCTCCTCCAGCAGAATTGTCTACACTTAAAACTAGCTCAACATGCCCATATGAGCTTCTTGCTCTAGTGTGGAACCCCCTCTAATCCAAGAATTTTGTAAAAAAGCTCTCATGGATTCCATGAGAAAGGAAGAGCCCCTCAGATTGATGTGCCTATACTTACAAAAAGGCACTTCTGTGAGATTGTTGTCCATAATCTTGTCAAAAATATGCTCTTCTTGATATTGTATGATATAGGCAAGTTATTCAAGATCTAGAGAATGGCAAGAGATTTTGAAAAATTTATAGACATCAAAAAGTTGCATCCTGCCGTGCTGAGTCCAAAGCAACAAACCCCATGTCTCTAGGACTCGTGGTTCCGAAGATATTAACAATTTTGTTAATATCGCACTTTTCAGAAAATTCTATTTATAGAACAGACACAAATCAGAGATTTGCAGCTTAAATATTGCATATATCAGGAAAATTATAGAGACATAAAATGTAGAGAATCTCGAATAGAATATGTCTACAAAATTTCAAGTCTCCAGTGTTGATAGTTTCTGAAAAATCTCAAATTTAAAAAAATTATCGATTTTTTAACAAAACTTCTAAACAGCCTCTAGATTTCAAATATGCAACCCCCATGCTGATATCTTGAAATTTAGGTAAGTTATTCACGATCTAGAGAACAACACAATATTTTGAAAAATTTATAGACATCAAAAAGTTGCATCTTGCTGTTCTAAGTCGAAAGCAACAAACCCCATGTCTCTAGGACTCATGGTTCCGAAGATATAAGAGAAACAAAATTATCGATTTTTTCCAAAATTTGAGTATGTTGCACACATGGCCGATTAGGTGTTGTATATGAACCCCAAATCTAAAAACACAGCTCTATCCCAGCGCTTATATGAATAGGAGAGCTCTCAACTCTCTCTAATAGGGGATTGATTCTAGCGGCGAGTCTTATTAGCAGCGCCGGTAGTCCTATTGCATGTAAAATATGTTCTGGTCGCTGCGAGCATTTTTTTTGGGTGCATCGGATCAATACTTTGTGCAGCAGTTCCTCCGAGTCCCGCATCGTGGCGCTCCAGGCAGGTTTCCCTTGCCCGGTCAATACTGGAGCGGCAATTCCTCCAATTAACTACCAGAAGAAGAACGGATCAATACTTAGAACATTAATTCCTTTAATTCCCGTGGCGCTATATGATGGAGCTTACACAGTGGTGCCGATCAATATTTTGTGCAATTCTCCTTCCAGCAATTCTATTAGCAGTTCTATTGCCTTGATGGATTAGTTCCTGAGAGTCCCGCGGGGACACGGCGCTGCTGTACTGATTGCATGTACACTCAGCAGAGAAACGGGATGTACGCACAGGAGAAAATACTCCAGCTATGCAGAATCACCCCCATAAATATAATTATCCTAGGATCAAAATTAGTAACAGAATAGAGAAACAAAAATTATAATAGGGCTTGGATACAGCTACCAGCCATTATATTTTTATTTTGAACACAGCACTTAAAATTAAGTCAAGATGCACCCCCACCCCCACCCCTACACACCCACACACCCCCACCTACCCCCACACACACCTACCTACCCCCCCACACACCTACCCACCCTTACCTACCCACCCACACCTACCTACATCCATACATATTTACTTCCCAGTCCAGTTCTATTGCATCATGTTCTGCAATATTAATTGATTAAATGCTTACGACATAATGCGCTGATGTGGTGTTTTCTGATTGGCTCTGTAAAACTATATAAGGCATGGCACAGAGCAGATTCCTCACCTTTGCTGGATCGGCAGAGGAACCCACATCGCGGGGGATAGAACCTGAACAGGCTCCACCAAAGTATAGGAGACTTGAAGCATATAATTTGGCGGAATAACCCAAGTAAGGTCATAGAGACAATATACACTAATACAAATTTTTGGCAGAGGGGGAAGAGGGGGGGGGAAGAGGGGGAGGGGGGAAAGCCCAAAGTGGATCCTAAATACAAAATAATTAATATCTCAAGAACTAATTGACATAGAGCTATGCAGTTTTTTTCTCTGTACTGAACCCAACTGATTAAGCATAGAATTTTGATCATAGAAACAATATACACTGATACAATAAAAGCCAAATTTTTGGCAGGGGGGGGGGGGCCAAAGTGGTTCCTAAATACAATATCTCAAGAACTAATTTACATAGAGCTATGCAGTTTTTTTGTCTGCACTGAACCCAACTGATTAAGCATAGAGATTAGATTTAAAACCCAGGAAATTTTATATAAATACCAAAGCGAGAAATATTAACACACACATACATACATACACACACACACAGCACAGTGCTGAACCCAACTGATCCAGTATAAAGTTTTGAATTGAAACCCGGGAAATTGTATATAATAAACAATAGCAAAAATGCCGAATCAAAAATATTGTAATCAATGCAATAAAAATATATTTAGCTCTAATTGGGCTAGACACCAAAAGATTTGTAACCCAGGCAAATACAGAACTCCCACAAAAATATGCCCCAAATGCAATAGAAAATATAGCATGGAATATTTCACATATAAACATAAAAATACTTGCTCTGCACAGTCATCAACATTGCCCCCACAACCATCCACATCTGGTCTGAAAAGGAAGCATGAAGCACCTGTTAATGCCAGAGCAGCAAAGCAGCCACGCTATGAACCTATCCATAGCAGTTTTAATGCCCAACTTAGGGATTATCGGTTTGTATCAGAGCCAAGATGTGGTATTGAGAATTTCTTGAACAGTGTAAATCCTGATCTGCAGGCAATTCTCAATGCACAAAATGGCTCTTATAAGCTCTCCCTCAAATTGTTTACACAATATAAGAAACCAAATGGCACAAAATTTACACAGCCCCACATAACAGAAACTGTACCTGTATATTCAAATGCAAATTCAGACACAATAATAAGCAGGTTGATAGATCAATTGAACATTAAACACTCTGAATTTGAGGCAAGAGAGTCTGGATGGAGCCTATGCGGCTTTCCGCACAAGTTATATGTTAATATTTCTGAATTCAGCCCATTACAAGGTTCTACATATTTGCCATTACCTATCAATATTAAAAAGAGAAGAGCCGTGGTCAATATTGAAAATACCGACCAAAAATGCTTTTTGTGGTGTATTTTAGCTGCTTTGTATCCAGTTTCAAGGCATCCTGAGCGAATAAGTTATTACAAACAACATGAACATGATTTTGACGATGCAATGGAGGGTATAGAATATCCAATGTCTGTTCAGCATATTGATAAATTTGAAAAAAGAGCCAGGGATATGAATGGCAAACAATTATCTATTAATGTATATATTTGTTCCACTGGCCGTGGCGATTGCTTGATAGCACCTCTCAGAATCAGTATACTTGATGATGATTCTACTGTTCCGATTGATCTGCTCTTAATTGAAGAGAATGGCACAAATCATTACACTCTGATACATAATCTTCTAGCTTTAGTGAGAACACAACTAGATAAATCCAATAGAATATTCAGAATATGCAGAAGATGTTTAAGGGTATTTGATGGTAGAAAAACAGTGAATGGGGTTTGTAAAGTGAGTGCAGAAATTGCAAAAAACAGGTTAATTGAGCATCTCAAATACTGTGGGAACCATAAACCTGTTCATATGGTGATGCCCAATCCAAGTGAAAATGCCAAATTCAAAAAGTTTGAAGCCTTGTTGGAACACCCAGCATATATTGTCTATGATTTTGAATCGAATCTCAAATCTCTTGCATTCTGCAATCCAGATCCTGAAGAATCTTCTATTACACCATACCAGCTACATGAACCTTCCAGCTTTTGTTATGTGGTTGTACAGGATGGTGTTGTTACCAAAGAAGATTCATACATGGGGCCAGATGCCATCAAAATATTTGCACATAGAATAGAAAATGAGTGCCGTGACATAGCATCTAACATCTTATTAAAATCAAAACCCATGTTGCCTTTAACAGAGAAACAGATTGAAGATTTCAACAATGCAGAAAAATGCTCGCTATGTGATTCTGAATTTTCAGATACAAATATCAAGGTGCATCACCATTCTCATACAGATGGTCGATATAAACAGGTTCTGTGTAATAGCTGTAATATTAAGATCAAGAGACCAAGATTTGTCCCCATATTTTGCCATGGAGCATCCAATTATGATTTCCATCATCTAATCAGGTACGAGGGGTTTGAGAAGCAGAATTTAAATATTTTAGCTGAAAATGATGAGAAATATATATCTATTAGCAAAACAATTAAAGTTAATGGATTTTCTATTCAAATAAGATTTCTTGATTCTTACAGATTTTTATCTGATAGCCTGGCTACACTGGCCACTCGATTATCTGATGGTGAATTCAAAATCACACGTGCAGTGTTTCCAAATCAGGACCCGAAATCAATTAGGCGGAAGGGTGTATATCCATATGATTATGTTACAGATTTTTCTAAATTTAATGAGTGTTCTCTGCCTCCCCAACATGAGTTTTACAGCAAAATCAGAGGATCTGGAATCACTGATGAAGATTATCACCGTGCCCAATTGGCGTGGGACAATTTCAAATGCAAGACATTTGGTGATTATCACATGGCATATTTAAAACTTGATGTGACCATCTCAGCAGATATATTGCAGGCATTCAGAAAATTTTGTATGCAAAATTATGGACTGGACCCAATATATTTTTACAGTGCCCCGGGCCTAGCATGGTCTGCAATGTTTTTAAACACCAAAATGCAATTGGATTTGATCCAAGATCAAGATATGTATCTGTTTATGGAGGAAAATATAAAAGGAGGTATGGTGCAATGTTCTCAGAGATATGCCAGAGCAAATAACAAATATATGCCTGATTATGATCCAGAATTGCCATCAAATTATATATTGTATGTGGATGCAAACAGCCTCTATGGTCATGCCATGATGCAAAAACTGCCATATGCAGGGCTTGAGTGGGTCGAAGATTTCAATATTGAGGATCTTCAGAACTATGATGACAGAGAACATGGCCTCTTCTTAGAGGTTGATCTGACAATTCCTGATTATTTACACAACAAATTTTCTGATCTGCCCCCAATTCCTGAGGTTCAGTGCTCACCTGGCTCTAAACAGAAGAAGCTCATGATGACACTGGAGGCAAAACAGGGCTATGTCACATATTACAAGAACCTCCAGTTCCTGATGCATCATGGTGTTCAAGTAACCAAACTTGGAAAAGTTTTGAGGTTCAGGCACTCAGAATGGTTGAAACCATACATTGATACAAACACGAAGCTTCGAACATCTGCAAAGAGCGAATTTGATAAATCTTTGTTTAAATTGATGGTTAATTCTGTATATGGCAAAACTATTGAAAATGTCAGAAAACATACCGATGTTAAAATAATTACTGACCCCAGCCTGAGCAAAAAATTGGTTGCAAAGCCCAACTTCAATTACAGAAGAATTTATGATGAAGATATGGCACTTTTCAACATGAAGAAAACAAAAATTAAGTTTGATAAACCTATTTATGTAGGGGCTGCGATATTGGAATTGTCCAAATTACATATGTTAACATTGTATTATGATGTGCTGAAACCTTTTTATGGTGATAATGTAAAATTGATGTACATGGACACAGATAGTTTTATTCTTGATATTAAAACAGAAGATGTTTATCAAGATATGTCCCAGCCTGAATTGTTCAAATACTTTGATACCAGTGAACATACAAAGATTCAACACCACAACAAAAAAGTGCCCGGCAAGTTAAAAGATGAGACACTTGGTGATGTTATTGTGGAATTTGCTGGGTTAAGTGCCAAGATGTACAGTTTTAAAACATGTAGTGCTGTTGTCAAAAAGGCCAAGGGCATTGGCAGAGTGACTGTTGAAAAAGAGCTCCAATTTGAAGATTACAAAAATTGCCTCAAATCCCAGAGTTCAATCAAAACATCGGAATCCAGAATTCAGAGTGTGGATCACTTATTGACTAGCAATATTGTAAGAAAAGTGGCTCTGGATCCACATGATGATAAGAGATGCATTTTATCATGTGGCATACATACTCTACCATGGGGGCATTGTGATTTGAAAAATGGGAAACAATGCACAAGCACAGAGCATAATTTGAAATAAATAAACATGCCTATGAACTTATTTGGGTTTAAAAAACAAGGTATTATGGATCTGCCAGCACCACAACCCTCTCCTGATATGCTGTCTAAACTGAGTGGCTTGTTAATTATTCATCTGAACAGCATATTTACAGATGTTGATGATGAAACAGGCAAAACATTGTACATATTTAACAATAATTTAAATCATTACCAATTACCTGTAGGTGGGCAATTGCAATTTATTACAACTCCTGAGGGTGATGTCAAGATTTCAGTAGGGAGAAATATTTACAGAATTAAGCACTCAAACATGGTTTCTGGCACTGTTTATACTGTTTCTGCTGGTGACTGCTTATATATTGAGGTCCCTGGATCCTATGATAAGCTTATACCTTTTTTTATAGAATTAAGAATCAGATACTCTATAATAAATAACTACTAAACAAAATGCCTAATGATATTTTTGGCCACACAAGACATGAAGATCACAGTGATGAGATTCTGATGCTTGATGTCAGAGTCAAGAAATTAAGAAGTGATTTACAAGCTTTACAAACCACACTCAATGCCAGTCTTCAATTAGAAATTACAAATTTACAATCACAATGCATGGACCCTCTTCTTAAAATTGATTCTGAACTTAAACTGCTGCTTCAGAAATATACTGATCTGGCGACATTAGATAATTTTCAAAGTTTAGAAGAAGCTGTAGCAGCTCTTCAAGCCAAATTTAAGACCCAGGCTAACAACTCTGAGCAATTGAAACAACAATTGGAAGAGCAAATAAATAATGTCCAGACACAGCTCCAAACAATTGTCAAAAGTATAAAATCACAAGAAGATTTTGATCTAGTGATTTCCACTCTAAAGGAACAGATTCAGTCACTCCAAATACCTAATCTGGATCCTCTGAACAATGCCATAGCCGAGGTTAAAGAAAAAATTGAGACACTTGAAAATTTTATGAACAATTTGCCATCTTCTGATGCTTTGAATGCAATAACTCGGAGTGTAGCAAATATTAAGCTGCAACTTGAAACATATGAAGATTTTGGAAAAATTCAAAGTTCCATAACCCATCTTGAAGGTACAATAGCAGCAGTGCAAAGTGATTTGGCAAATGTACTAGAATCCAGATTGCCTGGGATTGTAGATACCCTTGTCAGTGTCCAGCAACAAATCACAAAGCTTGAAAACCTCAACACTGAATCTGAACTGTCTCATTTTCATCACTTGATAGATGATATCCAAACAAAACTTGAAATTTTACAACAATCAACACCCACTCAGGCAGATATAGCTCTGCTCCAAAATGCAATGCAAAATGTGGCCGATGCTTCTGAATTACACAATGTAAAATTGGCACTTGAATCTTTGCAAAATACAGTGTCAAATCTTCCTACATCACAAGAACTTAAAAATATTAAGAGAGCAGTAAATAGGATATTGAAATCAGAAGATATCAAGAATATCCAGGCAGAGATCAAACAACTCACACAGACAGTGGCCACTCTTCCAACCAATCAACATATTAATGAACTGCATGCCCTATTTGAGGATATCAGAAGACAGGTCCATGATCTTACAGCTCAAAATTCAAAATTGGCAGTTGTTGAAAATTTGCAACAAATTGTAGCTAATATCAAGCAACAGCTAGGGACCATGGAATCCAATCAAGCAAATGCTCTGTCTGTTTTTGCCACCCAGCTCCAAGAAATTGTGCAACAATACAAGAAACTTGCTGTTGACATAAGAATCAAGCCTGGGCACGATGAGATTGTTAGGACTATTAATGAGCACCTTGAATCTGTAACAAGCAGATTGCTCACAGCAGAAAAGGAAATAACAGGCATAATCGAGAATCCAAAACATTCAGTAATTCTTGAATTGTACAGCATCCCTAACAAAGAATATGATTCTCCATTTACACCAGGTGGCAAAATATATATGCTGTCCCCTGCACAATTTTATTACCAGTTTTTTGTTGGGGGCACATTGAGACCAATCAAGATCAAATATTGGCTACAGCCACAGGCACACCACTACCCCACCTTATCAATAACAAATGCTAACAACAAAGTGAAAATCACCAGTGTAGAATTGGAGGATTTTACAGACCCCAATACATTAGAAACATCTTATGTAGAAGATGATGGCTCTCTGGAATTTAAAATACATATTGGGGACAAATTATATTTAGAAAATCCTGCAGTTTCAGCTGCTGAACACCCTATAGTTGCAATATTCTTGTTTACATATTATGTCTAGACAAATTATTGTTGATGAATTACACAGACAGGCCCGACATAATTTTAAGAGACTGCCAGTAGTTACAAAGGGCATAGATGATTTATGGCAAAGCGACTTGATTGAAATGGCAAGTGGGCAGTTGAAAAACTTAGACAAAATCAACAAGGGCTACAAGTATCTACTCACTGTCATAGATACATTTTCGAAATTTGCCTGGGCTTTGCCACTCAAATCCAAGACTGGAACATGTGTTACAGAAGCTTTTAGAACAATTATCAATCAGAGTGGAAGATCACCGCGCTATTTGCAAACAGATAATGGCAAAGAATTTTATAATTCAGTGTTTCAACAATTTATTAAAAGCCAGGCAATAAAACATTATTCGAGTTACAGTGATCTCAAGGCCTCAATTGTAGAGAGATTCAACAGAACCTTAAAAAATCTTATGTATAAACAATTTACCCTCCAAGGTAATTATAAATGGATTAATATTCTTCCAGAACTTCTACATAAATATAACAACTCGGTCCATTCCACAATCAACATGAAACCCTCTGAAGTAATAAGCTCATCTGATGAGCAAAAATTGATCAGCACTGTTTATTATCCTAGATACCAGCCAACAACAAGAAAGGCCAAATACAGGGTAGGGGATCAAGTAAGAATCAGCAAATATAAGCACTTATTCAAGAGAGGCTTTACAAGAAACTGGAGCACCGAATTATTTACAGTGGTTCAGGTTAAACCCGGGACCCTTAACACATATATAATAAAAGACCACCGAGGAGAAATTCTCAAAGGCAGGTTCTATGAACAAGAGCTCAGCAAAACTAAACAGCCTGACACATATCTCATAGAAAAAATAATCCGCAGAAAAGGCAACAAGTTATTTGTCAAATGGCTGGGTCATCCGGAAAACAGCTGGATCGATGCAAACAAAATAATAATATGAGTACTTGGGATGTTATAAAAAGGCTGCCAGAACCTGAACAACAGAATAAGAGAAATGGCAACTTGTTGCCTGATAATATTAGGTGTCTTATTGTTGGGCCATCTGCTTGTGGTAAAACTACACTATTAGTTGATAATTTTTTATTGGCACCCAACTGGTTAGACTGGAAAAACAGGCACTTGTATATCTTCTCTAAGAGCTTGGAACAATTAAAATATCAACAGCTGATGAAGCTATATGATGGATTGGATATTGCCACTTTTGAACCAGATGTTAAGCCACTTGATGACTGTCTCGATAATTCTGTTGTTGTGTTTGATGACATTATATTGGATAATCAAAACAAGGTTAGAAATTTCTTTACACAGGGCCGACACAAAAACATTGATTGCTTCTACCTGGCACAGACTTTTTCAAAAATACCCAAGCAGCTGATCCGAGACAATAGCAATTTTATATGTGTGTTTCATCAAGACCATACCAACCTCAAACACATACATGATGAATATGTAGGTGGGGACCTGAGCTACAATGATTTTTCTAAGTTTTGCAGCAGGTGCTGGAACCAGGACAGTTATGGGTTTGTTACAATTGATATGACAAGAACACCTAATACTGGTAAATACAGAAATAAAATCAACAATTTTCTAGACGTTGAAACGTATATAAATAACCATGAAAAGGCCAATCATTGATGATCTTAAGTTAAGAGATTATCTTGTAAAAAGATTTAAGGGATGGAAATCAGAGAACCGTGGAATTTATGAAAAACACAAACAAACAGAACAGCCTGTAATTGATGCTATTAATAATTTAGGTAAAAATATCAAAACTGTTACAGATCAAAATCAAAATTTGCTCACAGAGCTTGTACCTGTAGCTGCAAGAAACATATTAGATTATCCATTCACCCCACTTTCCAGTATTCATACACCTAGTCCTATTGCTCCTAGAAGAATTGAGGCTAGTCAGGATCCTATTGAATTGGGTCTTCTTGCTCAAAAATATTTAACAACACCTAAAGACAATAAAGATGAGGTGTTTGGCTTATATGCTGACACAGAGCTTGATGGCAGCATTATTCATAGAATTGGCAATTTCAGAGTAACATTTATGGGAGATGATATAATTGTATATTCAGAATCTCGTCTCGGAGAAAAAGGTGCTTTTGTTAAGTACACCGGTACACCTGGATTGTGGGAATTGATGACTAGGAAAAGGCCTGGCAGCTATACAGATCAAGATTATGAGGATTACAAAGAAATATTAATAAAATCAGATGCTCTATACCAGAACAATGATCCCACACAAAAAAGAGTCAAGTCGAGCAGTGGAGCAAAATACAACAATTTAATCAAGCCCATATGGTCACAAATCAAGACTGGCAGTGGAATCAAACAATACAACACCCTGCCCAAAGAATTTGTCTGGGTTGATGATGTCAGGAAACTTGTAGATAGGTTATTGGTGATAGCTGGGGAGGAAAATGCTGGGAACCACAATTTTTACAATGAAAAGGTTGGAATTATGGACATGATAAGCACCAAATTGTCTAATTTTATAGTGAATGACCCTAAGAGTCATTCCATGCCAAATCAACACAGATATGTGCAATTTTTAACCTGACCATCTCCGATTTTCATGAAATTTGGGGAATTGAAACTATGCATAGAACTTAGTAACTATGAAAATTTTTAGTTTCGTGCGTCTTGTAATTGTTAAATTATTCAAGGTCAAAGTTAGCAGAAATTGCCCTTTTTGAGCCCGCTTAGCTGTACTAAATCTGCTGTAACTCCGCCCCTATTTCGCCTAGGACGCTCAAATAAAGCTTATTGTACAGGGAACTGAACAAGCTTTCCAGTGATATATAACAAGCCTACCTTTGGATAAAAATATAATTTTGTCACGTGACCTTGACTTTTGACCCTGAATATCTCAAAACATGTCATCACCAAAAATCGTGAAAAAAATATATTTGGTCCCTCATGCGATACTATAAAACATATCAAAAAATCATTCTGGGACTGCAATGGGATC
The DNA here is from genome assembly GCF_977018435.1 of Lepisma saccharinum. NCBI lineage: Eukaryota > Metazoa > Arthropoda > Insecta > Zygentoma > Lepismatidae > Lepisma > Lepisma saccharinum. The sequence continues at coordinate 81,329,719 of NC_139237.1, forward strand.
AGAAGATACAAAATAATATGTGTAACTATGTGACTGATAAAAGCCCCATTACATGAACTATGAAGAGTCAAATGTCCCTTAACACTCCCTACAAAATGTGAAGGAGTTATCCTGGGTATAATTGGTCATAAAAGAAATAGATTAGGCACAGGGAGATCTCTAGCTGTGTGTGTCAAGCGCAGGTCCGGCATATTGTTGACCGCCATATTGAATTCAACGCAAAAATTTCAAAGGAAAGGGGGTTATGTGATATATCAAATGAGGCTAGAATTTCACGATACTATAAAACATATCAAAAAATCATTCTGGGACTGCAATGGGATCAGAAGATACAAAATAATATGTGTAACTATGTGACTGATAAAAGCCCCATTACATGAACTATGAAGAGTCAAATGTCCCTTAACACTCCCTACAAAATGTGAAGGAGTTATCCTGGGTATAATTGGTCATAAAAGAAATAGGTTAGGCACAGGGAGATCTCTAGCTGTGTGTGTCAAGCGCAGGTCCGGCATATTGTTGACCGCCATATTGAATTCAACGCAAAAATTTCAAAGGAAAGGGGGTTATGTGATATATCAAATGAGGCTAGAATTTCACGAGAAATGAAGTGACGAAGGATTTTCCAACGTATCTTACGCCAGCAAAAAGTTATACACATATTTTTCACTTACGATATATGCACATTATAATGTCAATGTTCCTGTGAGCACACTCGTTGACGTCTCTCACACTCGCATAGAATATTTGGCAATGTAGCAGGTGCAACAACATCGCAAGCAGCAACTATGCCTTCTCTCAGATGGTCAATATCAGGGACTTTTAGTGCATGCACCATTCTCTTCAAATGTTTCTGAAGGTAAAAATCCTCCTAAGATGTTAGATCTGGGGAATGTCCAGGCCTTTTAATAGATCCCCGTGTGCCCATCAATCTACCTAGAAAATTACCATGAAGAAATTGCGAAAATGTCTACATAGTGTGGTCACACTCTGTCCTGTTTCAAAACTCTCGAAAAGTGCCATATCCTGTAAGCAAGGGTGAAAAAACCTGTTCACTTAACAAATCCAAGAAGCCCTCACCATTTAAGGTTCCGTTGTTGAATATGGACCAACCATTTCCGTTCGCCATACATTATACCACATAATTAGCTTACCAGCAACAACCATTCGACTGAGCAAATCACAGGTATTGCATATTATTTTTATTAACTTCACCGTGAACATAAAAATTTTGCCTCGTCACTGAAGAATTTTTCATTCCAAAGGAAGTGTCACGTAATTGTTTGAGATACTTTTCGCAATATTCTTCACTATTCAACTATTTGGTGAATGTAGCTGATTAAAATCATATGCAATGGTGCGTATACTTCTTTCTCTCCCAAGATGTCAGCGTGATCTCGATGAGTTCCTAACACGTTAGGAGCATTCCAATGCTTTGTTTTTAACACCTCGAAAAGGAGAAAATGGTTACAAGCATGCAGTAATAAATTTTTGCTGGTTAAATATATGTTGGATAAACCTTCGTCACTTCATTTCTCGTGAAATTCTAGCCTCATTTGATATATCACATCACCCCCTTTCCTTTGACATTTTTGCGTTAAATTCAATATGGCGGTCAACAATATGCCGGACCTGCGCTTGACACACACAGCTAGAGATCTCCCTGTGCCTAACCTATTTCTTTTATGACCAATTATACCCAGGATAACTCCTTCACATTTTGTAGGGAGTGTTAAGGGACATTTGACTCTTCATAGTTCATGTAATGGGGCTTTTATCAGTCACATAGTTACACATATTATTTTGTATCTTCTGATCCCATTGCAGTCCCAGAATGATTTTTTGATATGTTTTATAGTATGGAATGAGGGACCAAATATATTTTTTTCACGATTTTTGGTGATGACATGTTTTGAGATATTCAAGGTCAAAAGTCAAGGTCACGTGACAAAATTATATTTTTATCCAAAGGTAGGCTTGTTATATATCACTGGAAAGCTTGTTCAATTCCCTGTACAATAAGCTTTATTTGAGCTTCCTAGGCGAAATAGGGGCGGAGTTACAGCAGATTTAGTATAGCTAAGCGGGCTCAAAAAGGGCAATTTCTGCTAACTTTGACCTTGAATAATTTAACAATTACAAGACGCACGAAACTAAAAATTTTCATAGTTACTAAGTTCTATGCATAGTTTCAATTCCCCAAATTTCATGAAAATCGGAGATGGTCAGGTCAAAGGCTGTGTTGATTTCGCATGGAATGACTCCTAAGGGGATTGGATATCTCATAAAAATTATTAATACTCTACCACCTAAATTTTGGAATATTTCTGAGGGTCGGGGCCTTGTTAATGACATTATAAACAAACTGCCATTTGAACTACATATTCCAGGCTATCAATATTGTGGTCCCGGTACAAAATTGGACCATAGATTAAACAGAGGGGATCCTGGTGTTAATCCCTTAGATGCTGCTTGTAGAGACCATGATATTGCATACAACACACATTCTGATCTTGACAAGAGACATGTTGCAGACAAGAAATTAGAAGAGGCTGCATTTGGCAGATTTGTAAGCAAAGATGCTTCTTTGAGTGAAAAAATAGCAGCATTGGGAACCACCATAGCTATGAGCACCAAACAAAAACTGGGGTGGGGGTTGTGAATATGTATATAATAAACCTACAATGAAGGCCAAGGGTGTTATGTATCAAATACCTTATGCAGGTCTCAAATCTCTTAAAACTATTGACAGTCTCTTAACAAAAAAGCAGCGCAAGAAAAAAAATTCTTGTATTGCCAAGGGACATGGTATGAAATTGTTGCTTAGTACCCCCCAATTAAAAAAATTACAGCAATCAAGAAAAAAATCACATGTGGGGGGATTCATATTTACCATCCCTGCCATCTTAGCTGCTCTCGGGGCTGTTGGGAGCTTGGCTGGGGGTTCAGCCGCCATAGCAAAAACAGTAATAGATGCCAAGAAAAATAGGGCAGAATTAGATGAGCAGAAGCGCCATAACCTGGCAATGGAGAAAAAAGGCAAAGGTATTAAGAGAGCCATGAATAAGTTTAAAAAAAACAAGAGCCGCTTACAAACCAAGATATTGAAGCTTTAATCAAGCCATTGGGCATTAAACATTTTAGAGGTGTGTACATGTCTGATTCTTTGCCAGAACAACCACTCAACAAAGAGTGTGGCATTGTTAATTTGGATGAGTACAAAAATCAGGGCACTCACTGGATCTGTTATCTTAAATATTTAAAAAATGAGGCATTTGTGTTTGATTCATTTGGAGGTGTTCCACCTGAAAATTTAGTAAAATATCTAAAATCAGCTAATCTTTATTACAATAATGCCCGTGTTCAAAACTTCAAAGATGTTAATTGCGGACATTTGTGTTTATCTGTTCTTAGATACATGTCTCAAATAAATAAACCATCAATTGAAGATTTTCAAAAAGCCTTGTGGTATTTAAAACATCATGGGGGTATTCCATCTCACCAGCCAAAATTCAATATTGAAACTCAAATTGCATGATGACATAGTGTATCCCAAAACAATAGCTCTCAGGGCATTTTATGGCATGTACTTAATCCCTAATATTACACACCACAACAACACAATTGCAGTAGGGGATCAAAAAATTGTCATCACTCCAGGGCAATATAATCTATCCACTCTAAATGCTCAATTACCCAGAGGTGTAGTGTTAAGTCAAAATTCTGTCACTCACAGGGTAGAAATTGTATCTGCTACAGAAACAGTGGATCTGGCTACGATAGGAGAGCTGTTGGGCTTTGAGAACAATACAAAACTTGAACCGGGCATTAAACACACTGCTATGAATATACCTAAATTCTTAGCCATAGAGACTCTGAATATTCACTGTAATGTAGCTGAGGGTATGATCACCAAATCAAATAGCATAGGCACTCACAAACAAACTGGCATTATTGCAACATTCAAACCTAATTCTGAATTTATGGAGCCCATCATCTACAATCCATCCCCAACATTATATTTCCCTGTGTGCCACAACAGAATAGATTATATTGAATTGATGGTCACTAATGAAAAAGAAGAATTAGTTGATTTTGCTGGAGCCACAACAACTGCAATCATAGAGATTAACATTTAAATAAAAATACATACAATGGAAAATATTGAGAGTTATGAGCTACAATCATTCCCTCCAAACAGGAGGACATTTGCAAATTTAAATCAACCCAACACAGAAATCGAGGTTGATCTTGATGTAGGGGATGGCTTTATACACCCCCACAGAGCAGATCTATACATCAAATTTGATGTTGTAAAGCTCGATGGAACAGCTTATCCGGCAAATTCAAATATAAGACTTGTAGACAATTTTGTGCCGCATCTATTCTCTGAAATTGAGATCAGAAAGCATGGTGTTGTTATAAACAGAGTAGATTATCCGGGTATTACCTCCACAGCTTTGGCCACATTGAAATTATCCAAAACCGAGGCTTCATACTACAAAATAGGCGGATTTGAAGCTGGTGATAAGATATTATCTAAGAACCACACTGTGCTGTTCCCGATGCGCCTCTTGCCAGGATTCTTCTCGGATTACAAAGAAATTATGTGGAAGGGCGGTTTAAGAATCACATTTAGAAGAGCTGCAAATGATAACAATGCTTTGATGAGGTACAGTACAATAAACTCTACAGGGGAAGCTCTGCCTAATACCCTACCAGATGCAGGCAAATGCATTATTCAGACTATGGAGTTAAGAATCCCTGTTGTTGAGTATGAGGCCAGTTATGGTCTTAAATACAAAGCTGATATAATAAAAAATCCACAAATTCCTCTGCAATTTTATACATATCAATGTGTACAGAAGCCTGCATCTGGTACATATTATGAGTTTGATGCTACAAATTCATTCTCCAGTATTCAATATGACATGCCTGATTTTGTAGTGGTACTGTTTCAGACTGGGAGACACAATAATCAGGAAAAAAATTCAAGTAAATTTGATAACTGCAACATCAAGAACATATATCTTAAAAATGGCAGAAATGAGGTCTTTCCTAGAGAAAATTACAATTTAGACATGTCCAAGGATGACTTCCTGAAATTATATGAAGCTTTTTCTTCCTTCAAGCGTGTCACTACAGGCAATACTGACATGTACTACACACCAGATGAATTCAAGACACAGAGACCCATGTTTGTAATTAACACTTCAAAAAGAAAACAGGTTGTGGTGAATGACAGAACAAATATTAAAATTATCTGTGAATTCCACGAGGCTTTACCTGATGACACCATATGTAGTGTTATTCTCATAGGTGAAAAATCATATGTTTATGATGTAAGAAATGAGAGAGTCACAGAGCAATTCTAGAGGGTCTCTGCATATTGCATTGTTTTTAATATTGGATTGAGGCTGGGGTCCAATTAAACTTAAATTGGAAGTAAATACGTGTGTGTATGGGTGTGTATGTGTGTGTGTGTGGCCTAGTTTTAGGTATGGCCAATTTTTGACAAGATTATGGACAACAATCTCACAGAAGTGCCTTTTTGTAAGTATAGGCACATCAATCTGAGGGGCTCTTCCTTTCTCATGGAATCCATGAGAGCTTTTTTACAAAATTCTTGGATTAGAGGGGGTTCCACACTAGAGCAAGAAGCTCATATGGGCATGTTGAGCTAGTTTTAAGTGTAGACAATTCTGCTGGAGGAGAGCTCTTCCTTTCTCGGGTTTATAATAGCACAAGTACCACTACTGCGGATGATGAAATTTGGACTGAACCTACAGTTTAATGTGGGATCGGAACCATTATGTGCCTCCACAGGGCATCGAACGCAGGTACCTTTGATACGTGGAAGTAAGGTTGACTTCTAGTTTCCTTCTCAAAAGGACACACCTTACAACCCGTGCCTGCACGGGGTATCGAACACGGGACTCTTTGAGTACAAGGCAACAACACAACGCCATCTAGGAGACCCGGCAGCGGGCACGTGTAGCATATTTTGCATTAAGGAAAAGTGTTGTTCTTCAGGTTTCCAAATTGGTCCAATACTCTTATGGTCACCCTGTAGTATGTCTCAATCAAGACACAAATAATACCAATATTATAGTGAAGATATTCTCCCAATATAGCTTTAGCCGAAAAAAACTGGAATATTCCAGCTAAGTGACAGCTATAAATATAAGACTTATATTAGGATCTAGTTTTGAACACTGCGGGGCAATATCTACATGTGGAAGTCCTGAAAAGACGTCATATTTATGGAGACTCACACTGGGGGGAGCTATCATCGCATATTTCACGAGGGAAGCAAGATATGCCTATTTTTACGGTCCTTTGTCTGGCCCGGAATGGCGGGAGGTCGAAACGTGAGCTCATTCTGCAATGGGAAAAAATGCTCCATAACTTCAAATTTTCATTCCCATGGTGCACCGCGCGGGAGAAGAACTAAGCGCGGGAAGACCGCGGGTCGTAATTTAACGTATTGCTGTGTTTACATTTCGGATGTTCGCAGGGAGGGCTGCAAAGGGTGAGGTATGATGCTCTTGGGTTCGGAGGGATGAGCCGGAAGCAGGGGGGCTCACGGTACCACGAGGACAAGGTGGAAATTGTGATTTATCACCGAGGATCTCTGCTCATAGCGTGGCATAATCTGTCTGTTGCTCGTGCCCGCTTTCAGATCCGGTGTGATCAAGCCGGTGAACAGTCGTTATGCTTGCGAGGGTCTGGAAGCTGCATTCGTTAAGGATCGTGTCGAAATATTGCAATACATAACATTGTTCTTTCCAAGTTCTCAAGCCGGTGTTAGTTTGGCCAATACCCTCTCTCCCTCCCACGAAAGAAAAGTTTTTTTCTCAATCGTTCTCCCCCCCCCTCTCTCTCTCTCTCCCCCCTCTATTGTCATCTTTCTCTTTCCGTTCAAAAACCCATTCCTTGCTCTTGTTTCTTTATATACATTTTACACTATACGTTTACGTCTACATGCGTTGTCTACACGTAATCTATGCGTAGATTACATTGGGTTGTAGTTTACATAGACTACGTAGACAATCTAAAGTACATTAACATTAATTTTCAAAGCTTTCATGAAAGGAAAGTGACATTTTCAACCATATTGATTCCTAACGAACTGACAAGAATCCAAAAACAACGAAGTTTCTCTTCTCAACCATGAAAGAAGATAAATCGTATGCAAAACACAACAACAGGTGGCAGTCGTGAGGCAAAAGTAGTCTTTTCCCCATAAACCACTAGAATATTTCCTATGTTAGATTTTTCCTAGGTGAAAAATTGTTCAAACTTGCAAGGAAGAGTATGAAAGGTTCTTCTCACACATTACCAACTGATACGCAGTGCAATTTTGTTTTAATTCCACGGCACTCTTTGCTAAGTTATCACCTTTCGCCATGTTGTTTACATAGATTACGTCGTCTACGTGTATAAAATAGTCTACGTGTAGAATGTAGACTATCGTTGTTTACGCTTAGATGACTCCTTTCCCACGTCTTTCTCCCTTCCTACTGCAACCATATACTGTAGCATGACGCATGTAATGACGTCAAATTAACCTGTATTATCATGTGACTAATGCAAGCTCCGCCATTGGCTAGACTTTTTATCCGTATAGGCAAAGGGCTTGGCGTGGCAGAACCTTGCTGACTTGGAATCTGTACGAATACCACTAGACACTGGCTGAATATATTGTAACTCTGTGTATTCGTACTTCGGCCTACCTTATATTTCATTTGGTTTCCTCCTTTTTTTAATATTTCAATTATTCTTTAAATTGGTGAAATTTAGTTTCTTTAATGAGGGTAGATTACTATAGGTAATATTGGTCGGATGGGTTCTACATGGCTGAGTTAGATTCGATAAAGTCATATTTTTATGGACTGTAGCGCTGCTTGACTTTGCTGACTGTACTAAATGATATAGGCTATAATTAATGGGAGAAATATAATTGAAAATGGTTGTTTTATTGATTAATATATATCATTATATTCTACGCTCTGTTATTATCAAATTCATTTTTATATAGTTTATGTTATGTTACAGCATTGTGACATTAATATTTATTCTGCAGAATAACTAACTAACTAACTTTCTAGCCTTCTTGAACACGAAGGTTCATGGCTGCAGCAACATAGGCCTTCCATCTGTCCCTATCCTGAGCAAGATCTATATACTCTTTTCCATCCCTGTGAATTTCCTTTAGGTTCATATCAGCATTAACCCTCCATCTTCGTCTTCGTCTTCCTACTGGTTTCTTACCATCAGGTTTCCCAACAAGAATCCTATAAACTCTTCTTTCCACTTCCATTCGTGCCATATGACCTACCCACCTAAGTCTTCTGATTTAATCATTCTAATAATATCTGGACATGAATACAAATTATGTAGTTCTAAATTATGTAACCTTCTCCACTCACCTGTCTCCTCATCCCTCTTAGGGCCAAATATTTTCCTAAGGCTCTTATTTTCAAATACTCTCAATTTAGGGACCAAGTTTCGCATCCACATAATAATACAGGCAAAAGTACTGTTTTGTATATTTTAACTTTTAGTTTCTTACGAGAAGACAAAAGTTTATGAAGAGAAAAGTAACATGCATTTCCTGAATTAAGCCTGCTCTTTATTTCCTTTTTAATATCATCTTCATTTTGTTAGTATTACTCCTAAGTACTTGAATCTGGAAACTGGATCAAACGAGCTGTTACCAATAATTAGATTTTGATTATTACCTAACACTTGGTTTCGGCCTGTAATCATATATTTAGTTTTCTTTGTTAACTTCCAAATTGGAATGAAGCTTTTAAATTGCGTTCACTAAATTAACCATTTAGTCGTAAAGTTGTGCAAATGTACCTTCCACTGCCTTGATAAGATATTCTCCTTCTCACCCCTTGTTTTGATAAGAGTTTGAAACTAAGAAGAATATGAGATTACACCCTTTTCTCTTCCCAATTTTTTTTAAGACCAATGGCGACTCATAGTTTTTGGAGTGTAGGAACAAGTTATGGTAAACCGAGGAAGGTTTGAAAAATGCGTTCAATTACATTCACACGTCTTGCTTGTACTACCCATTGCATTTACAGTAAAACCTGTCTATCCCAAACATGATGGTTCCGAGCAAAATTTTCCGTCTTAACAGTTTTCCTCTTTATACAGGGTTGACTTTAAATACAGTACAGAGCGCTGCAGGAAATAATGGAAAGACAGATTTACATTTCGCATTACTTATAATGTAGAGTACTAATGCAATTTTACGTACATGAATAAAAATGCGACACAGTCGCAATAAGCATAGCAGAGATTACAATTATGTAACTACACAACATGTTGGTACACTTTTTACTGTATTGTAAGAACGTACAGTACGTACTTATGTATCTTTTCGAACCCGGGACCCCTGTCGTCGTAGCGCGATGTGCATAGAGGGAAAGAGAAAGATTGAAAGATGGAATACGAGAGGTGAAGAAAGATTGAGATAAAAGTGAAGAAAAAAGAAAGAAACAAAGAGAGATAACAAAATTAGAAAGATGACGAAAGAACAGAGGAGAAATAGACAAAGAAAGGTGGAGAAAGAGGGTAAGCGATGAAAGAAAGAAACTGAATCGTAACAGCTATGAGTATTGTAGCGCATTCTTTCATATCGACAATGTTACCGATAAGTGAGTGGCAACAGAGGCGTGTTCCACTTACAGTATTGCATTGTTTTCTTGCGAGCGAAAAAAATGAAGGAAGAATTTCCGTCTTACTGACAATAAAAACATCTCGTTGGTCTTTAAATGGTTTTCCGTTTCCGCCTTAAGCAGATTATTTTCAGGTATAAAATCGGTCCGTTCTGGGGACTTTTTTCAGTATTTACAGGTTTCCTTCTTATAGAGGTTCCGGGATATGCAGTTTTTACTGTAGAATGTAAACTGCAGGCCATGCTTAAGGTGTGGCAAGGTGCCCTTGCTCCTCACATTGAACTACGAAATATTTAAATGTGAACCCATAAAAATCGACGAAAATAACATTGATGACATTTCAGATTTTGCAAGAATTTATATTTTCATCCCCTTTCCCTGTCGTGTGGATTGACGATAATAAAAAGTGTTGCTTAAACTTCGAAATTATGCTACACGCATCTAAATTGTGGTAGGATTTATTATTAATTATTTTTTTCTCCAATAATTGTAATTCTGCATCTGGATTTCTAGAGTTTTGAACTTGAGTGACTTATTATTAACAGTTATGTAATAGTGTAAATTTCCCCCCAAAATTGTTTAAAATGGTGCAACAAACGACATGGGTTCAACATCGAACTTAAAAAGGTTTGTGAAAATTGTTTACCCCCAACTTTCTAATGATTTTCTACCATAAAATCTCCTGACGAGCTAAATCGGGCAGGATGTAGAAGAGGCAGTGAATGGATCGTGGCATGGTTGTAAAAAAGCTGTCTGCTGGATCGGCATACACCCTTTCGTTTGAAACATGTCCTCTGGTGAAGTAGAAATAATTGATTGAGTTGGTGTTTTAAGTCCACTTTATGCACAGTAAGGCTAATCAGGACTGGATCTACCAGTGGGATCCGAACCACTATGTCCCTCTACTGGGAATCGAACACGGGGCCCCTTGATTATGAAGTTGAAATAAGATTTGGACATACTTTTATTTTTATTTCCTGAAAACATATTCCTTGGAATTCGATTTCCCTCTCCCAGGGATTGGAGTTTGCAGATTATGCTAGAAACGGTGCTAAGTGCCAACAAAGATCAAATTGTGATTGGTTTAGTAACATTTTGTTGGGGTTGGCATCGCTGATTGAGGAACGTCTTGCTGGTTCCTCGATCTTCGTAACCTTTCCCCACTCCCATGCACTGTCCCTTCCACCCCCACTCATCTGTCTGTAGGATGACCGCCGAGGTTCCTCAGCGAGCGGCAGAAAAGCCCATGTCCATCGTCTTTGGGCTGCTTTGGGCTGCTGCTGGAGCAAGGGAGACCAGTCAACTCTTGTCAGTAGCTAAACTAGGCAATTGTACGTACATTGCGCTCATAATTTTATAACACGCATTAAACTCCTAAAAAGGAGGGAACTGGGAAAAAGTAAAAATGAACTGTAGGAAGGAAATCGCCCCTGTTTAACACTTGCCAAGTTTCTGATCATCGGAAATTAATTTGTGGAGACGGGTCAAGTTGGACCATGCTGTGGTGCTTTACAGTCGAGATTTAGAATGTGTGCAGTCCTACTTTCACACCAGCTTTACCATTACACTTTACATTCCCCCTTACGTTTCGAAAATATTATCTAAAAAAAAAACAATGCATTTGGCACTCTGACATCCCAATAACGAGGTTTGATGCTAACGATATTAAGAGTTGAAATCTCTTTACGACAGGAATGCGTATTATTGAAAAACATTCCCTTTGATAAGCGTTCGTCAGAGAACTTGTTTTTAAAGAAGCGAAGTAGGAGGAAGTAGAACAAAGGGTTATTCTGAACCCATTACCTTTTGTCTGCCATATTTTTATATCGCTCGGAAACACGCCGGGGATTTTCAATTTCTCTCTCATGAGCGCCGGAGATAGCTCATTTTATGAGAGTTTAATGTCGTCTTTATCAGCCAACTTTTACAGCGAAACTTTCTGCATTTTCTGATAATGAATTTATGATTCGTGTTATTTCTCTCATGCTTGTCTTGGAGAAACAATGATATGATGAACTAAGATTTCACAATTTTGTTCTCGAATGAATACTTAAAGTTATTAAACGGATACTGCCTTAAAACGTTAGAAGATTACAAGTTTACGAGTAATACAGAGTGATTTAAAATGAACTATCCGATACAGAAGGGAAAAATCATATAATTTCATATCACCCCGCTAGATCTCACCACTGGCGATGTAGTTTTTAGTGTGAGGAGAATGGCAAGGCTAAAAGATTTATGTGGGATCAGTTGGCCACCCAGGTCACCCGATATTACTTAGTGTTGACTTAAAGTTCCATTGCCTACAACTATTGTCTGACGCAAAATGCCGTGAAGTATGTTGCAATTCACAGTGCTGCACCCTGTGTGGAAGTAACGAATTATCGTCTCCAGTTCGTTTTCTTACTAAGGGAAGTCACGTAGAGCACTTGCAAGGTATGATATGAAATGTTGTAGCTTTTCCTTTACACTGACATATAACTCAACACTGCATCCACTTGAAATCGGATTGATCATTTTTAATTACCCTGTATCATACAAGACACTAAGATTACAAGACTTATTTATTTTAAATCGCTTTTTTTATCACATTTGTATGTTCTTTGCGAGTGTCCCTTTATCAATTTTATATCATCACTAATTCTCAGATTCGCGATTAGCCAAAAGTGACAGAAAAACGAAGTAAAGGTACCCCTGTGCGTGTTCACACATGCCATGAAGGCATATGTGGTGTAGTGGAGGTAGAGCTCCACATATTCTCGATCTCGGCCATAGTTGGGATGATGTGATTAGCATCACGCCTGGCAGCATTTACCCCCCAGGGTTGCCCCCAGGTATCCATTGACACGAGGCAGGGTGTGCCTCAGAGCCGCAATGAAACAGGGAAATGACTGGATGGAAAAATACCTTGTCCAGATCATCTGCTTCGGGATTCGAACCTGGATCTTCCCTGTGGTAGTCAGATGCTGTACTAACTGAGCTAACCAAGATAAACTAAATAAAACAAATACAGACGCTATATGGAGAGCACAACATAGATTCCACAGAGAATCATACTGTCTGTTCACCAGTCTCTCGTTGGCTTGCAATTTACTAAGATGTACTACCTGGAAGTGAGATTGACAGTTGAGTGCTTTCAGTTAAGGTCACTCTTTGCACAGCGATAGTTTATTTAAGGCCACTTTACGCTGAAATAGATTAATCGGGACTGGGCCTACAGTTTAAGGTTAAATCCTAACCACAGTTCAAATGTGCCTCCATCGAGAATCGAACCCGTTACGTGACGTGGAGATCAGACTCTGATATTAAGAACTCTTCCTCCATCCCCAGATATGATAGTCGTAACGTCAAGCAATGAGGACCTCTCTTTGTAACCGAGAGGACGCATTCTCTTGTAATGTCCTTTTCATTGACTCTTGCCTTTAATCACTTTCCGAGGCAGACAGCGATTGACGGCTTCCCAGCAGCAACCCCCCCTCCCCCTCCAGCATCCCTCTCTTAAAGCTGCTCTCGTAAATTTAAAGAAAAAAAGTGATGACGGAGATGAGCTAATTAACTTGAATGTCGCGAGATGGCAGCACGAGCAAGGGGAAGGCGTTGTTTTATTGAACTGGAAAACGCGGTGAAGAATTTATTATACCTTCACTTCCATTAAAGTTAATGAAACTGATCTGATTCTTTTTTCATCTCTTCTTTCCGGATTCTCGTGTTTTCTTGCAGAATCCTGTTTTAATCATCGTCTTCCCTTGCTAAGAGAAGAGGGATGCAGACTATTAATGCTGGTGCTTGACAAGAGAGAGAGAGTCCTTCTTTTACACAAACTAAAATTTCAGCAGAGAGCACTTCTGGAATGTAATTTGCATGACTCTTCCATTTTTAGAATGATTTGTACAAGGCAGACTTGGTTCAAACCTGCAGACAATCCTATTTTTGATCTCGTTAGATTTCTGCAATAATTGGAGACTATGAAACAACGTGGTGCTGGGATAATGTTGACATGTTCGTTATCCCGGTTGACAATTGATGGATATAATATTTTACATTCCTTCGTCTGCATGTATTGCTGGCGCTCAATCGACCTCTTCCCGGATATGTGTGTCTGTATGCTTCCCTCTGTGTGCCCGCTTGTGTTCCTTACCTATATGCTTGTTCATTCCACCTCTCCATCTATTTCACTGCTTGTTCATTCTTCTCTCTCTCTCTTTCATTGAGGGGTGTAAGGGGTGATTTTCCACGTAGTACACCCAACTGTCAACCTCACTTCCACGTTAGTACACCCTGGACTGCGTTTTGTAGACGAACGAGGCTCTGGCGACTGGCACTCTGGCCAGTATAATTTTGTGTGTTGTCCTGTTTTTTTGTCCTTGTGTGTGCTGAGTGCCCCTTTACATCCTCAGCTTTTAACGGAAGTCAGAACATTTTAAATTTTTAAGATTTTACTTATGCAACGTTCGAGTTGTTCTTTGTAAAGATAAGGGGCTGGCCCCCGTATAATGTGACGGGTGCACAATAGCCTAAGTGCTGACGCACCCAAAATTTTAACATATCATATCATCATATCATCTCTTTCATTGAGAGAGTAGGAGTCTTCCTCTCCTTTTGTGAAGCGGAGTGTCTTCGGGCCTAACTTTGTGAGAAAGGGAAGAACATCAACCTCAGGTTCCAGAAGTTAACACAAATACCTTAACATCTAAATTTAAAGCCTAGAAATTTTGGGGGGTGTAGGAGAATACCCTCTCTTGCTTCCGCCACGTTACGCTTATCTCTTTGTCATCATCCTTTGCCGTTTCCTGCCTCTGGCTTGGTCGGCATAGAAGTCAAGCCTCTCCATTTTTTCATGGTCTTCCACCACTCCTCTCTTTCCACGATGTTCCAAGCTGATCCTCTTCTCCTAACACTCTCCGCTATCTGCTCTTTCCACCGACATCTTGGTCTCCCCCTTGACCTTATTCCCATTCCATGTGCATTATAAGCTCTTACTGGTAGTTTTTCTGCATCCATCCTCTTCATGTGTCCGAATCATCTCACTTGGGCCTGATCTATCCTGTCTTGAAGATTCACCACACCTACTGTCTGTCGGATCTCCTCATTCCTTATTATCACCCTTCTGGTCTTCCCCAATATACTCATTTAAAGTTTTATCTCCACTGCCTGCATCTTAATATATTATGTGTACTGTAATACTCTATCCTTGTACGTATTTATTCCCTTTTCCTGTCCACTCTTTGATTGTGTCCATTCTCCTTCTTCTTCTTCTCTCTCTATGTTCGTGTGCATTCCCTTGTGAGCGTGTATTACTCTCTTTCTGAGCATAAACCCATCTATGTTTGCGCGTGTGTATTCCACTATCGTCACTCCTTCTATGAAATCCATTCTTGTCGATCTCTCTTTATTCATTCTCATTCTCTCTCTCTCTCTCTCTCTCTCTCTCTCTCTCTCTCTCTCTCTCTCTCTCTCTCTCTCTTTGCACTGCCTTTGTCTTCCTTCTACGATGCTACTCTAAGTAGTCAGGAAGAGGTCATGATCAAATGTTTACATAACCGCAGCTCCACCTTGCATATCAATTTCCCCCTTGTTAGTGCCCTGGCAAGCAAATAAAAATTTCCAAAAAGACAACTTGGACACGCTGTTCCTTATTTTGGTAAACGGCCACTTTCATGCACGCGCTTAATAACAGACTTAATCCGAGAGAGAAAATTTACATGTTGCATGTTGGAAGCTTTCCCAAGTTCATGGCGTGACATTTTTCCCCCCTTCACAAAAATCCGTTGCATAAGCACGAACCCAAGGTCGCAGCCAAGTAGCAGCCTCCGTGTGACCTTTTGAGCAGATAAGAAACTCTCGGTCTCCACCGGGTGCGGAATTGAAAGGGCAAACGTTCTTGCACAACATATCGGTAGGCTTTCCCTCCGACACCTGTTCTCGGGCTGTTGTTTATACCAGTTTTAGCAAAACTGAACACTGTCAGGAGACTAGAACGCAGTGCACCACAATTTTCTCATTTTTCGTGCCACGTAAGAACTGGAGGTTAGAAAAATATGATAGATGGTAGAGCAAGAAGCGGAGATGGGCTGGGAGAATGGACTGAGGAAAGAAGAACATAATTATAAAAACCATGAGAAATCTTAGAGATATTGACTGATAAAAGGTACGAGAGAAAAGCAAAGAAGGGTGAGGGAGAACAGAAAAATGTCACTTCTGGCTGATTTCGAAGATGAGGGTGAGTAATAAGATGATCAAATTGATGAAATTGATGAATGAACACTCACAAAGAAACCCATACCGTGGTTCAAACCCGAAACCCCTGGCATCGTAACTCCCTGTGCTAACCACTCCGCCACAGAAGTCGGTAACACAACAGAAACAAACAATAGAAATGTGTCCAAGAGAAGGACAGTGAGATAAGAGAAAACTGAAAACGACGATGGAGCATTGAAGAAAACTGAAAAAGAGAGGACAAAACTAAAATCGATGAAAGTGAAATTGAATATCACTGGAATGGAGAAGAGAGAAAAAGATTAAAAGCGATGAGGGAGAAAGAGTGAAAAGAGATAGAAAGAAATTAGAAGAAGAAATGGAAAACTAAATTCAAAGTATTTCATGAACATAACAATCTATGTAGCCAGCAAAACAAGGAAGGAGAAATAAATACTAGAATGAGAGTAGGGGAAGATATGGAGAGAAAAAGAGACATAGAGAACCAGTACTAGAAGATATGGTAGGAAAGGTTGAGACAAAAGTAACTGTGAGAAATTGAAAAATATAGTGCCTGACAGATAAAGAGAGAAAAAGTGACTGAAACAAAAGAGAGATGAAAGAAGAAATATTCTATTTATCTAAATGTATAGAGTTCGCAAAGTGCTTAATAGTGTAGAGATATGGAGACCATTAAACCGAGAAAACCTCGTCATGTTAATATTCACACTTGTTTATTTCCTGAACTTGTCCGACCAGCGAGTGATCCCAAGAATGCGCTAACTTGTAACTTCCGTAAAACAAGGAACTGGAAAGGCAAACGCGTGGATCTAAACAGGATCTACCGCGTTTGAAAGGTTTAACAACCTTTCGACGCCTAGAATGATAAAAGCAAGCTCCTACCCGGAGCTCGCTCTCTTTTGGATTCTGACACTCATCGACGCTACATGGATAATTAGTCCGATTACTTTACAACACATTACACTGCTGAACTACGACGATGGAACACGGAGTTACCGCTGCCTAGCATGCTACAAGGCGCAAGGGATCGCCCGGCTTGGTGAACTGAGGGTCGCTGGATAGAACCTTGGAACTGTCACGATTCGGTCTGCGAGAAGCATTAGGACAAGACATCACACACATCTACCAGGTATGAACAAGCGTGAATAACCTTTTACACCAATTTTCCATATCTCTACCCTCCTACGGAGCAGGTTTAGCCAACAGACATTATTAAGCTCTACCTAAATGTTTAAATGAAACTTCCCTGTGACCTCAGAGCCCAGGTAAAACGGGCTCACAACAATAGAGAGAGAAAGACAGAGGAGGAAAGGTAGAAGAAAAGAAACAGTAAGATTGCGACACGTGAAATAAAATTACTTAAGAAAAATATGTGATAAGTTGAAATATAGTGGAAGATATACATCAAAGAAAGTAAGGAATTGGAACAGATGGAATGAGTGAGACACACACACACACAGAGGGAGAGAGAGAGGAAATGGTACAAGAAAAGAAAGAGAAAGATCGAGACACCTGAAAGAAGGACTTGAGAAAAATGCGATACATTGAGAAATAGTGGGGGAAAAGAGACATGAAGAGATACATGAAAGAACGTAAGGAAGAGAAACAGAGAGGAGAGAGAATGAAATGTATAGGAGGGGGTAAAGAGAGAGATCGAGATACATAAAAGAAAGGCACAAGGCAACAAAGAGAAAGCTCAAGACACGTGAAAGAAAGAACTTGAGGAAAAGATGCGATAAATTGAGAGATAGTGGAAAAGAGAAAGAAACATGAAGAGGTACATCAAAGGAATAAGGAATAGAAAGAGAGAGAGAGAGAGAGAGTCAGACACACGAAGAGAGAGAGAAAGAGATATGTGGTGGGGGAGAGGAAGAAAGAAATATAGCATTTTCGAAACGTATGCAGCCCTTGACCTGCCCACCGGACCTTACAGTGTAACGTTCAGTGGTGCCTTCGGGATCAGTCGTTCCCCGTAACTTTCCAAGGATGATTTATTCAGGCAGCTCCTTCCTTTGGGTTTTTCATGATCGGAACTCACAGCCCCCTCTCCAGTAATAAATCCATCCGAGGGAAACAAAAAAAATAATAAAAATAAAAAAGAGAGACTCTCATGTGCAATTTTCTGAAACACCCAGCCATCAATGTTGTTACTAAAGAATGTAGCCTCGAAGTACAGTTTTGTTCCGTGGAGAGCTTGTATGGAATCGAGGTTTTGTGGCTTTCTTCACATCCATGTTCAATCTATCTATCATATTACAGAAGTGCTTTATCAAGCATTCAAGAATTTTGAATCATTGTGGTGTATTATCACATTAGCAACTTCAATGCTTTAGTAGATTTTAATAGCCATTTCAACAATATATGAGAATTTATTTTTATCTAACGCCGAGATCAAGAATGTGTGTGGCTCAACCTCCACACCCCTTAAGCTCTGCTTTCTTTAACTTCTGAAAACTTACAAAACTTATTTGCTTTTATCGTAGTCAATTGCCATGGTCGACTCACGGTCTCGTCACCAAAGGTTCGTTGTTCGAGTTCTGTCAGGGCATGTTCCTTAGTGAGATGAAGAAGGAATATTTCAGAAAGTTTTTTTTTTTTTCAATTAAATGTGCGCAATTTCTTCCGCCAACATTTATGTTTTAGGAAAAGTGTGTTTTGACATTACACTCTGTCCAGGGGAAAGTTCTGGAGGAAGGAACGAAAGTAAGTTTCTGCGCAAGTAGTAACTCGATAGGGCTCGACCAATAAACGCGTAAGAGGGAAACTGCGTGCATGGAGGGGAAAATGAGGCTTCAGATATTAGCCGTTTCCAGCAGCGCACTCTGCTTTGCTTCAACCCCTCACTTCTTTTATGTGCAGCCTTGTTCCACAGATTCCCGAAACAGTTTGTAAACGTAATTTTGACATTTGGAGACTTTCTCACATTACACTAAAATCTCAACTTGCATTACAATAAGCTCTGCAATTTCAAAATCATGTACGGATCCTTTAGTTCTTCTTTGATTTAAGAACACGTGGAGTTAACGTATACAGGGAACTTAATGTATTTGTCATTAGTAACATACAAATATATTCAATTTTTTCATTTTTTCATTCCAATAACATATCTTTCGAATGTGTATCTTCTAAACATTAGAAATATTGTTTATAATAATTTGATAAAGGTTATTCAACACTTACCTATTTTAGCATTGACGACCTCTGTCAAGATGGCCAGACACACGGAAAAGATTATGGCTGTCATCATGGTAGCCTGTAAAGAAAAATAAATAGTTAAAATTCATCAGGAAATATAGAAAGCGCAATAGAGCTTATAATATAATATTTATGGATATTATTGTAAAAGATTCCTCTGTCGCCCAACACAAAATTGATATTATCTTATGCTATCAGCGTTACTGTCCTTTTGAGATGAATAATTCGATTCAAACACTATCTCTTGTCTTTCTTTAAGAGAGAGAGAGAGAGAGAGAGAGAGAGAGAGAGAGAGAGAGAGAGAGAGAGAGAGAGAGAGAGAGAGAGAGAGAGAGAGAGAGAGAGAGAGAGAGAGAGAGAGAGACGGACCCTGTGGCCGAGTGGTTAGAACATCGCGCTGCGACGCCAAGGGTCCCGGGTTCGAATCCCGCTCGGGCTTGGTTGTTTGTGAATGTCCATTCATCAATTTCATCATTTCATCGCTCATCCCCATCTTCGCAATTTAGCCAAGAGGCACAAAACGCGAAGTAAAATAAAGTAAATCAATCAATCATTAAGAGAGAGAAAGAGAGAGAACTTCTCTCTCTTATTCCTTTCCCTCTCCATCATTCCTTTCTCTCTCTCTCTCGCTCTCTCTCGCGTTTCGAGACGGCACTTCTTCTGTCGTCTTCAGGTGAGGAAATTTCTTTTTGCTGTTGGAGAGGGTCAAAACCACGAAATGGCCTGTGGCTTACTACAAATCCAGTGCGCTAACTAACTACATCCCTATTCCCCTAGATAAATGCAAATGAAGACAATACAATATAGTTCCCAAAGAGTCTACTCACTACGCCACAATTACTGCACGTTAAGTAAAATAACATCCACAGGTAGACACACTGTACAAATAATGGGTGTTAAAGCGATAGATAGTGCTCCCAGAACCAACGCTTAACCTCAGTGGTATTATATGCGGTTGTAAGCATATATATGTGTTAAACGTTGACCACGATGTGTCAAGGTAAGGTTAATCTGGACTGGACCTACAGTTTAAAGTGCGATCCGAACCACTATGTGCCTCCACCGGGTATCGAACCCGGGACCCCTTGATTACAAGGCGACGACGCTACCACTGCGCCATCGGGGAGGCGCTCACCTAAAGACGAGAGGTTCTCTCTGGGAACATGGTGTTAGAATAAGTGCAGTCAAAAGCAGTAGGCAATGGGTAACATCCAATTAACAGTATTCATATAGAACCATTGTCAACAATATTCCAAGAATCATTATATTTAAACTCCACACAGATAATCCAAAACATTTCAATTGACACATATATATGTTGACTCCAATAAAACATTAACGTGCATAAACTGCAAATGATGCATTTTCTGCTGTGTCAAAATAAACGCAGAAATGCATAAAAGGGCACTTTCATCAGCTTCAAAGATCAGCCAAGATTATTTGAAAGATAACAAAATTACACATTTATCTCTGTCAATGGTTAACTCTTTTTTTCTTTCATAAAAGTTCTTGCATCAAACGTTTGCATTGGATATAGAATTTACATTGCTTCAAAATGAGTATAGCCATTTTACCAACCGGTTTTACAAAACGGAAACATTACATATTTTCAAGACAAATGTTTATCCTGCCTCGCTTAATGTTCTTCTTTTACAGACACAACCTAGTTTCCTGATAATCTAGGACTTACTCAGAAATTGAAATATTTCATTGATAAATTAATTTTCTTTTGTAGGCAAAAATATGTTCCCATTCTGGACGACTCTCCCCTAATACAGAACAGTGGCGGAGTGATTAGCACATCTCGCTACGACACCAGGGGTCCCAGGTTCGAATCCATGCCTAGACATGGATGTTCTTTCCTTTCTAACTGTCCCTTCATCATTAAATGGAAAGAGTAATGGCTTCAAAACAAACTCACAACAGCTAGCTGGCACACCAGCTACAATTCAAACGTCGGTATTCCGGCGTTATTCTCTAAACTACATATCATACAATGAATTTATAAAATCTAATCCATAAAGCTCATTCAAAATTAAATTTCACTTATATTTCAAATAATTTTGTGCTACCTCTATTTTATCAATCAATAATTCATATCTACTATGTTGCTTTCTGCTAAAGTGTATTCATTTTAGCAAACAGATATACAAGGCAGCAGGTAACTTTCTTCCATACACACAATACTACACACGTTTTACAATTCCAAATGGGAACTGACCGCGCATAATCACATCAAACTATCTTCAAAATATGGGAGCTGGAGACCGACAGCGGAACACCTAGCCTCTGAGGTGAAGCATACCCACCCAACTGAATTAATATAACTCAAATCAAT
This sequence comes from Lepisma saccharinum, assembly GCF_977018435.1. Classification (NCBI taxonomy): domain Eukaryota; kingdom Metazoa; phylum Arthropoda; class Insecta; order Zygentoma; family Lepismatidae; genus Lepisma; species Lepisma saccharinum. The sequence continues at coordinate 81,351,163 of NC_139237.1, forward strand.
GGTCTTAAACAACATGCTGATCTACTGTCGCTCTCTGGCTCCCTATGCACTGTTTGTAACAAGAAAATTGGAACATGCAGGGCGCGTGAGCTCAAAACTATAGATTTCGGATCCCGAAATCCGGTATATGTTAAACAATGCATATATATACACACAATACATATTCCAGCGAAGGTTCATGTAAAAAATGAAAGATATAGATGTATTAACATTGTACTGATACCAATGTAATTATGGTCAATTATATTTATGTTATATATTATGTTATTAAATATTATTGTAATTGTCAAGTTTTTATTTCCAGATTTATGTAAAATGCAAATTTCATATAAAGTAATGGAGCATAACAACCGTAAAACGAGCAACTGCCGTCCCAGTTTATCACAGAGGCACTGGGACATGCGCATACCCTCGGATGTATGCGGGTGGAGGTTAGGATACATTCGGGGGTTCCCCCTTATTGTCCCTTCATCAATTTAATCATATCATCACTCATCCTCATGTTCGCGATTAGCCAAACGTGGCAGAAAAGCGAAATAAACCAACCAACCTAATACAGAAGATTGTAACACAATACCCCCGGGCGAGATCAGGAAATCTGGAGACTAGAATGAACACGGCGTTCACAGAAAGCGAAATTCAATCCGCGTCATGGGAAAAGTCAAACAAACCAACAGAAAAGAACAGTGCGTCACTAGTCGGGCAGGGTTCCTTAATAAACAAACTATCTCTTCAATTTGCAGAAATAACAGCGCGACGGGGTTTCTTGGAAACGTTAAGATTGCTGACAAATACTGGGAGTGAGTTAATTGAGATGCAACGGCAAATATTCCCCCGGCATCTAGTTAGGGTGGCTGCTCGTTTACTCCGTGCGGAAGCTGTGTACTTTAGGTCCGCTGGAGAATCCATGCTATAGCCGGCTAGACTCGCTCTCTCTCTCATTCCCACCTCAACATTATATTTGCGAGCGAACCTAATTTTCTTACGGCCTCCTTGTTGTGTACACTAAACCTGGACGCGCGTTATTGAATTTTTAATTACTTCCGCCAAGTGAGCCCCCGCCCCTCTGTCTCCCCCCAGGGCTCCTTTGTCTCGGTGCAAAAACTTGTGGACGGACTTTTGTGAATTGAATTCAGCGCCGACCTCCGTGGCAGAATGGTTAGCGCAGCGCGCTACGACGACAGATGTCCCGGGTTCGAATTAAGCTTTTCTTGTGTTTCTCATCGTCGCGATTAGCCAAAAGAAGCAGGAAAGCGACGTAAAATAAATGCAATCAATCAGTGAATTGAATTCTGGGTCATTTTTCTGCGATGATAACCTAACTTGTAATTTATAAAGCCTATTTAAATAATAAAAAGAGGTGGAAGTTTATAATTACCAGTAACTTGAGCTCAAAAGAACACACTTTCTAAATTTGGCTTCTATAAGTCCATTGTAACTGAACCTTCGATTACAGTGGGACCCCCCCCAGAACTTAGACACTCTTGCCCCCCACTATGGCCTCTTAATTCGTAATGCTAAGCCTTGTCTACCAAGACAAAATAAACTGTCCTTGCCCCACAAGATTTGGCACCCGCACGCCGCTACTATTGAAAGCTAACTATATCTAGCGTCAGAATCAATTTTCTCTTCACAGCCTCAGCATTTGATCACAGGAATGCAATTTTCATTATCTGATGTACGGTTACCCTTGAGTATGAATTATTTAATTATAAAATGACATTCATTATTTTCGTGTGTTAACCACGTTCTATATTTTGTGTTTTCGTTCAAGGGCGAGTCGCTGTATTGTGACAATTTAAGTAATTTGGGCTGAAACAGCCACATATTAAATAGTACGATTTTTCTTATTTATAGCAATCCATCGAATTTGCTGCACGCAGCGGAACGATTTTTAAAGCATATCCCCGACACTCGCATTCCACGTCAAGACCCTGTGTATTTTGCTACAATTAAATTGTTAATTTTTGTGAATCCTTGCAGTCCTGCAACCCAACACACAACACAGTTCTTTGGGTTGCATAGATGTAAGGCGCTCAGCATCTTTTAATATAATTTTAACGTACCTTTCTTCTGACTAGTTTCTTTTCGACATATTGCGACGGCGTAATAAGTTAGTGTGATGAAGTGTGGAAAAGAAATTAAGTGAATAAATAAAGGCAGATTTTTTTTCTTCAGAGCTACTGTCCAAATTCTGCACAAGAGACAGAAGGGCAGAATTTGAAAATTCACCGTCTCAACTGAAGCGACATCACGATAAAACTTCAGACATATATCAGGCAGATAAAATCTCAGTGACACACGTCTGCTGTGAAGTTTCGGTGACTTTGCCGATTACGAGTACGGCGCATTAAACTTTCACCTATCTCGTTCACCAGGTCATGTGGTATCGATCGTTGATTCCAGACAGCTACGACAGACTGATAAGTGGAAGGAAATTGTATCACAGTTAACGTTGCGTCAACTTTTCCAACCCATCAACATTTGTAGCTCTTTTAAGCTTTAAAGTATTGATAAGTCATAAGATACCGGTTGATATGGTGCTTTGTTCACCTTCGGAGATAAACGAATAGCGAATCAACGCCAAGCATGTCGCTTATGCAATGGTTGCTTTATTGTTTTAAGTCCACGTTATGCACACATATGCTAATCGGGACTGGAGTTACAGTTTAGGATGTGATCCGAACCACTGTGCAATTTGAGTCTACCGAGAATCGAACCCGGAAACCGTTTATTACAAGGCGACGACTGCGCCATCAGGGAGGCCTCGCTGGTTACTGCTCAGTTCAAGCACAGTACAGACGGTTCAAGCACAGAACAGTACGAACATGACTTGTACAGTCAACAAAGTTAGTAGTAAGGTGTGTTTTACAGCGTATATTGATACACGTGTAGGTTGAGTTGTATCATCTGCAAATAAGCTGCATAATGAAACAAACTGCCAGAGTACCAAGTGAGATGAGTTTGCCTAATATCGAAAAGTGAAAACTTATTCTCCATATGGCAATTTAAGAGAGAATTCTATGCTGCTCTAGCCGTCCTCCATGCAGGAATGGTTACTACACCGCGCTACGACGCCCAGGGCCTCGAGTTCGAATCCTGGCATGCGCATGGGTATCCTTTGATGTGTGTCCCTTCATCATATCAGCACTCATCCTCATCTTCGCGATTAGCCAAAAGTGGCAGAAAAGCGAGGTAAAATAATCAATCATTCCACGCTAGCGACACGACAAAATCTGAGCATAACAAGAGCACAGTGCTCTAAGCGGAAATTGAACTTAACATACGTGGAACTTCTATACCTCCACTGAAAAGTGAAATAAAAGGCACTTCAGATGTTAAAGCAGTACAGATATTTTCTGGATAGATTCCAAAAATACATTATGTAACCAAATGTTTCATGAGGTGAAGTTTTCAGGACGATGCTAGTTCAGGTACAAAAATTACCTGCCTCCTGTTGATGGATGGATGAATTCTTATGTGGCTTTGTTTCCTAAAGAAAAAAAATAGCTACACGCTACAAGAAATCTGCACCAAGGCAAGAAGAATCTGCAGGTTGCATGCTTCTGGTGGACGTTATTTTTAATAACTGCCGTTACGTGCCCCATCCCCTTCTTTGATAAAACGTATTCTTTAATATTATAATTTTGTTCCCTTGTCAGGATCTTGCCTGTTTGTAGATGTAGGAAAAGACGAATTGTAGCAAGAAACAAAAAAAATACGAATGGATTTCTATAGTACCCTGTTGAAATTAGTGGATGTATTCTCTGGAAACTTTAGCCATAATATCTCGACATTTGTAAAAATGGTATACGTATGGTTTGAGTTTATGTATTCCGTAGTATACAATATAAGGGACAATGCCTGAATTACACGTACCACTTGTTACGTCATACAGTCCTTTATTGAAAAGAAAAAAGGATTATACTGATCTTGTTTTTCTATGTTCAACTGTGATTCCTCCATCAGCCGGGTTCGATTTCAGGTAGGAAATTTTCAAGCAATGTCCTTTGCATGGAACAGCTCTATGGGCTCACTCAGCCTGTAATGAATAGATACTGGGGAGTGGGGGATATAGGCAACTGGAGCGTGGTGCTGATCACATCACTTCCACAAACAGATCGGATCGTGAATGTGTGTGGCGCTACATCCACAATCCCTCCTCCATATGCCTGCAGAGCACGTTGCAATGTGCAAACATTGCAAAATTCCTCACTTTGGAACACCAACTTTAGGGGTCGGAATTGTTTTGGTCGCCATTTTGAAACCGGTCAGTGGATTACAAAATCATGTTCGCTTCCTTTTCACGTTTTCTGTGACCTATAAAACGAGGTATTACTCGACACCCCTTGCCATTTGAAATTTTCGAGTTCTTCCCTAACTTTAGACCCCCTTTTTTGGGTCACGCGGTTTCATCCTTTTTTAGTCCCGCAGTCATCATGTGGATTATCGTTGGATACCTTGTGTCCTGCTCTTTCCGAACCTGTTATAGTGCTGCACTTATCTTAATTGTTAAGCTCAGTATACTCGATTTGGCTCACCTTCCTTTTATTGCAAAACCATTTTCTACACGGAAAACGGTAGGCGGTACAGACAAATGTTTCATATGACAATCGTATTTTTCCCCGCCTTTCCGAATCTGCATTCCAAACATACCCTTCCCATTTGAAAATCGCACGAACGGGGCATGCGCCCCCCACTAAAACCACAAAGGGTGGCTTTCGGGCTGTTGCAAATACTTAGTGGTGCTTTTTTTTTATTTCAACTTGATGCGATCTCCCGTTCTCGAGAAAAAGGTAGTGTCTGGGTCGCTCTGAAACACCCTGTATATATATATATATATATATATATATATATATATATATATATATATACAGGGTGATTCACAATGAATTGTGCAACGTCATACAGTTATTATGAAGTTACTATTTCTGGTAGAAAATCAAACAAGGCAACGTCATACCGTAATAACTGTGCACACACAGTAACAAACATGCATGCACACTCTCTCTCTCTCTCTCTCTCTCTCTCTATCACACATCTTCTCACACTCATGTAGATACAAATTGGTTAACTTTTATATTATAATCTCAAGAAATTGTGACAATATATACATCTACATTGGGTAAATAAATGCGTACCTTTTGATATTTAAGGTGAATATTTCCTCAATGACATGATTACTAAGTTCACACACACAATTAATCAACTTGATCATGTGCGTTCCTGATTTGTACAACTTCTCATAATTTTTCTTCGAGAGAATCAAAGTTTACCTACTACGACAGTTTAATGCTATACAAAATTGGAAATGAAAAGGGGATATGTAAAAAACGTTGCAGGTATTTTAGTGCATTTATCACTTTCTGCGGGTGCATATTTTGTCGAATCCTGCGTCTGAAGAAAAGGGATAGGAAACCTATGCACATCAGTTTCTTTTTAAATATATTCTGTGACTTTTCGTGTGAGCTTCTACCGACATCTAGCAGTACAAAAAGAGGTGGAGAGGCGCTAGATACCACACCGAGACGTGGGCCTCTCCAATGGCGCAGTGGTAGCGTCGTCGCCTTGTAATCAAGGGGTCTCATAGTGGTTTGGATTCTACTTTAAACTGTAGGTCCAGTTCCAAATTAGCCTTTCTGTGCATAAAGTGGACTTAAAACAACAATTCAATCAATCAATCAAACCACACCGAGACGTGAGGTAGATGTACAGTCACGTACACTTACAACCCGTCGTTACAACCCGAAAGTGTCCATGATTGTACATTAGCTTGTTATATTGTCTCTGAATAATAATAACTTGATTGTGATTTTAAGCGAGTTGTTTATTTACCAGCGCAGTGTTGCTATCTGCGTAATATCATTTAGAGGTATACTTTCTGTCGTTGTTACCTCTGGAATATCATGTTATCGGCGTTGCATTATAGCTCCATTAATACTCGCAGTGCTTTGACATAGGAATCAAGATATGCTAAATAAGTCACTTTTATGCCTTAGTGAGAGCATGAGAAATATTTTGTGAACCAACTCTCGGATAATATTCACGCACCTGCCAACACTGCAGGCTTCTTGGTCATGCAGACGAAAATGATCAAAGCTCACGACGTTCCTCGTTCAACCTGAAGGCTTGGTGGGGGGGGGAGCCCTCCCCTTCCTTTTCCAGCTCCACAACACTCCACAAACACGACGGCTCCCACTCATGGAAAAATTGAAAGTGCGCGCAGAGAAGGGGCTGGGGAAAGAGAGAGAGAGAGAGATATGCTCGCCTGCGTGACACTGTTTGTATTGGGTCAACACGCGAATCCGCGCACATTCATCTCGCGAGCGGCCACAATCACGCAAAGCATTGTTGATAGACTGGCCGCATTGAGATACGAGGCGCGGTAAAAGATTGAAGACGTTGGTAGTTTTTGGAGGCTCGCCGCGGAATATAGAGAAGTGTGATTGCTGTCACTGGCAGGCCTTTTGTTAAGGATTTCACACCCGAAATAGACCAGAACTCCTCGGTGTGGGGCCGTGTGATGTATTGCCGAAAGAAATTGCTGTCCTGCTTTCTTTCCTCTCTTTCTCGAGGAAGAACGGTACTATTTCAGCGAATGGGCTGCGGTGGTACGATAAGGTACCGGTAGATGGCGTTTGCGAATATGCAAAGTATTTCTTCTTCTAGCACTTCAGATGCTTCATAGATTGTTTTGTTTCTCATTGTACAGAGTCAAGACATTGCAAGTACGAACTAGAAATGCATTAAATGTTCACAGTGTGTTTTACGCCGCTAAATTCTGCCGTAAGGGTTAACGGCGTCGATGTTGAAAGGATAAAGAAACAAGTAGAAAGACGGAAGCGTTCGAGCAACGCAGGCTAATGTTGCCATGGTAATCTTGAACGGAGGTTAGTTACTTAAACATCAAAAAATTGTTTAGGTAGGTAATGTTCGTTAAAGAATACCATGGCAGCATTCGCCTCGGGCAACTGGGAGGAAACCAGAGCTGTAATTTGAAACTTCGTGGTTTTGTTTTTAAAGCAGCATGTGAACACAATGTTCGATTCATGTGCCCCAGAATCTATCTCAACCTTGTTTCCATTTATTACTTATAGCGGTTGTTCGCCACTGTTTTGAAATTTACTCAGAGTTACTGATTTTGAAAAGTAACGTTATATTTTGCTACTGGAGACTTTCTTGCGACTTTACGATAATTCGTGTCCTCAAACTACGTAATTACGCATATGGAATGGTTTCTACTCGCTCCAGACACGTACTTAATAAAATAAAATAGTAATTTTTATCAAAGGTAACAGAATTTTCCTCATTTGCAATATGATTCTGTATGCCACATTTTATCAATAACATCCTAATTGCTGCCACCTTCAAACTGAACAATGCTAGAATGCAAAATAAAGTGAATACTGAAGCATACGTACCAAATTCGTAATTACGAATCCCACTAAATCTAGAATGCTTTATCTCCAGCATCCAATGAAACGACGAGACCCTGTTTTTGGTAAATTGCCGGTTCTATTACGTTATACCCATCTTCGCAGTGTACACAGAACAGACCTGAGTAGAGTAATTTAGCTATGATTTATGCGTTCTAAAAAGTAACTTCATTCCTTCGCAGTTATTGCAAACGACCAGCAAAATAACAGGCTTCGAAAAAACAAACTAAAACTATACCAAAAGAGGTAATTCATTGAACGTATCGTCAATAAACAACTTCACCAGCCTTATCACATAAAGTAAGAGAATTTCTAAGAAAGTAGTGTGTTACATGTTACTCCCACATGCTGTTCTTGAGCAAGAAGATGTTGTCCGGCAATATTATGTACTTTTCTTGCCGCATTCCTTTTCCTGCTATAATATTCCAAGGGTTGCATCTCGTTAAAGCAGCATTTCCGGTCCAGTGTACGTAAAACCCTTTCCCCATCACCATAAATACCGGATACCTTATTTTAGAGTGGCCAAACCCATGTTCACTTCTCTCGGTATCAATGCGCATCATTACCAACCTCTACACCTGCTTCCAGAGCTAAGTTAGCGGGTCAGTCCCCTCCCAAGACCCCGAGTCTGTGGTTTCCGATGCACTTTCTACGTGGCTCTCTGAGAACACATCCGATCGGGACTCATCCTCTAACATCTCATTATCAGAGATTAAGATCCCTGCCATTCCATTAGTAACATCCCTGCCGGGAGGTGTAACACACACACACATACACACACACACACACACACACACACGATCGGAGATAAAAGAACCGCCAGCTTCATTACTGCTAATGGTCCTCCCAACATGGAGCTTTCATGCTCGTATTGTTTTTTTTCTGACACGTTTGTTTGCCCTTTTTTCCGCTCTCGTGTGAAGATGTGTTCTCGTTGCATTCAATGGAGACGAGGAGGTAACGGAAACACAGAACAAAGACGTCATATTTACAACCATTTTGCTGGATTACGATGTGCGATATCAAAAGGAAAATATTTTCCCCCAATGCACGGAATAGTTGCTTTGATTTGTGATCGCATCACTGGATCTTTCCAACGTGGTTCATGTGCTTTGTAAATCCCCTCTAGAATAGACTGATGGAATAGCCTGAAATAAATACAGGAGAGGTAATTCCAAACTCTCTCTCTGTCATTTCTACCATTCACGTATTGGGAAACACGTTTCGTGTTGGCTTCGCAAACTAATCACCTGCATATGTAACAAACATAATAATCTTTATTTTTAATTACAATTATGTAACAGTTGTAAAACACTATGGCGTAAAAATATAAAATAATTCATATTCATAGATTATTCTAGATAATACCAGTAATTACTAACAACTATCCTATAAAGAAAACAAATGCCAATATTGATTGGTTTGGTTTATTTTAATTCTCCCTTCTTCCACTTTTGAGTACTTGGTGGGGAAAACGCGACTATAGCTACCAGCCATCTGCAGAAGGGCGCACAGCTTTGTTCGGCCCACTCGCTTTCTCCCCTTTTCTGCTGTTATGAGCAGCTTTGCTCCACAGATTCCCGCGAGACAGAGTGTAGATGTTGCTAGAACGGGCCCATGGGAACTACTATTTATATACGTCTACTAATGCGAGTTCACAGATTGTATGCTCTCATATGCTGTGCACGTGTCTCACAATTAGTTCAAAACTGCAAACCATACTGTAATGATCGTATTAGTTCATTTGCATTTTATTATACACGCACATATTATAAATACGACAGTGTTCAGATTAGGCAGTCACGGTGAATCTCTTCCTTCCCTACCCCAATAAAGAGTTGCGTACAAGTTCCGGAAGTGACGTGGATCAGAGGTTACAATGCTGCCAGGTCTACCGGAAGTAACTACCGGATATTGAGCACTAGTTTGTGATGACACCTGGATGAAATAGGCGAAACGCCATTGCTCAGTTTGATTTCCTGTCATATTACTTTCGGCAATAACAGGGTGTGGTGTAAGAAGCTAGACACTGTTTCCATCTTCACTGATTAGCGCACTGAAATCATCCGGACCCTTTTATGGATGATTTTAGATCCTACAAAAGTTTCAAATAAACTGAAATCGGTTTTGCCGCGGGAGATTGAGGAATGATGCCTCTGATAAAGGTACGGTATCAATGCTTTTTGGAGGCGTATGATATTGCACCCTTGCCGCAGTTGCACCAAGAGATCGAAGCATCTTCCTCGAGAGACGAATAGACGCGCTGCCCATTTCGACAGAGCGAATATGAAGTGAGAGCGTCAGGATGAAATCGAATCCCAGAGACCGGAATCTTTTGAGCAAAGCAGTAACCTCCACTCACCAACGGTCACCAGAGCGAATATCGTCTCTGTTGCATTGGGTTTCTCACATATCTACAGCAATATCTTCCCCTAGCATCCCATCTCTTGCGCTGCGACTTTATCTCTCACGCCAAGGGGATGCTGTTAGTATGCCCCAACAAGCGTCGGATTTATGTCCTACTTTCGTCGTCTCTTGTTTGTCCAGTTGTCGATCCGGATCGGTCCGGGAAGACGGTCCCGGAAAATGAGGTCCTGTCGTAAAACCTAGCTCCGAGGATAAACAAGCTCACTTTGCTCCGTTTCAACAGCTTGCTCCCGACAAAGAAACAGCGGCAAAGTTTTGTAAGTGTCCTCAATCATCGTTGGAGAAGCGGCAAGGAACGTGACGTAACTTCTCCCCATCTTTTCTCCATCTTTCATCTACCCCTACCACCTCACACGCTCTTGTATTCTTCTTCTTCTTGCAACTTATAGCTTCATCCGCTGTCTTGTTATAACCGCTGCTTTGGCAATCATACGTTGTACACTTGACGAATTTAGTTGACTGTGTTGTACAGAAAAAACTCGACGAACTCATTTTAATGTTTTGTGTAATTCAAAAGACAGGTTTATAGCACAGATAGACATATTATAATACGTTATCTGTGTTTATACTTTCAATAAGAATTGATTGATTTAGTTTATTTACTCAGCTTTCCTGCCATTTTTCTCTTATAGGGAAGATTAAGATAAGTGGTGATGAGATGAATGAAGATGCAAATAAAGGGACAACACAACACGAGCCGTGTGTTCAGACGCCAGGGCCTCGCTTGTCTGCAAAATACTGTTGTAAATATAATTATGGGTAATTTACATTCATGTAACTTAACAGTACTTTTCTGAAATCTTCGGTGACGTTCTACTGTTAAGGGTATGACCACATTAAATTCCCAAGTGTATATTTATACTCTCACAGCGAGACGGCGGATAACGGTAGAGGAGGAGGAAGCGAATTGGCGGAGCGAAGCAGTATTCGATGCTGCTTTTATCCCTCCAAGCACTGGCTTCCCCTCTCACGCGCTCGTTGGTCGAGCCCTGTCGGGTCTCTACTTGGGCAGAGATTTGTTTTCGTTCGTTTGCTCCAGAGATTCCCAGGATAGAGTAAAGGCAGAGTGTCGATTTAAAACACTTTATTGCCAAACTATTGTATCGTATCCAAGGTATTGGATAGAAATTACAAGTCTTATGTCATTCTTAGCATAGTAGGAAACAGAGATAGGAATGCGGAATAAGCAATGAGGCAAACGTGAGGTTATTGACTTGGGAGACGAGGAGGCTTGGAGTGTTGGAATCGACAGGGAGCGAGATCAGTTTGCGAGAATACGAGAGAGAGTAAGGACGACAGATTGTGAGAGAGAAGCAAGTGGATAACGATTATTGGACGATGGTGTATGATTGAATCGATGTCTGACAGGGAGGTCTGACAAGTGACATTTGAGAGGACAAGTGTGGGAATAATCTTCATCTATCCTTTTCTAAACCAATCCATATAGTTTCAGTCATGGAGAGTATAAAACCCATATCTAACCTAAGTTCTATCGCCATTCCTTCAAATGTAACCTCTTGTATTTATCACATTTAGGCCAAGCGAGTGATAACCACCTGAAAGATGAATGAGGAATAGCTACATCACCCAATACAATCTAGAGGTTCTTGGTTCGATCCCAAACGCAGCATGGGAGTTGCGTTACGCTATAGAACAAGTCGTCTCTTAACAGTCTTAAGACTTTCCAAAATCTCCTAGAATGTAAGATACACTGACTTCTGAAAATGATGAAATGGGCAACACTTGGAGCTGTAACTCCATCCCTTGGTCAGAAAAGCTAATCGAGAAAATATCTTCAATTTGAAGTGGGATCCCAACCACTGTGGGAATGTGGTTCCTGCGGGGAACGAACCCACGACCCTTTATTACAAAGCGACACAGTCACCACTAGGCCATTGAGGCGGCCCAAAAATATAACAATACAGGTTACGGTACGATACTATATTTGTCCAGGCGAATAATTTGCAATGTGAATTTAACAAGTGGTGTCTGTCCGTAACAAGCACACAATTAATTCTACCAAATAAGAAAGCATATAATGCCAAATTGAAGAAAAGTCTACCAAAACAAATTGTTCTTCGTTACATTCTTCTAGGTACTGAGAAAACAAAAACTACTTTTGCAATATATTCATCTCCAGCTGGTCCTCTCTTCCATCCTCTTCTCATTATTATCTTATTACATCTTCCGTTTCTTATATTCTTACAACCTCCCAGAGGAAATAAAGAACCCTTCACGCAACAGGAAACTCCCAACATGTTCCGAACAAAATTAGGATTTTTTTTATTCAAGAGCTTATAAGGTTATTAGAAATTGCCTGCAAGACCTTACAATCTGTCTTCAGACTCTGAAGGAAAATTAAATAATATAGTGCAGTATATTCCCTCCCTAACTTGAATAGTTGCATGTATTCAAGAAAAAGGGAATTATTTCCTTTGACTCACTCCATCTCGGGAATATCTGGAGCAAGCGAACGAAATAAGTCATCTGCGCAAGTAGTGACTGGAGTGGTTGCATGTAGGGGAAAACGTGGCTTCAGCTACCAGCGCACTGCTTTGTTCCGCCAACTCGATTTCTCCCATTCTCTACCGTTATGTGTGGTCTTGCCTCACAGATCCCCGAGGCAGAGTGCAGGTTAATCGAAATGACGAAGATAAATTATGATTAGAAGGAATGGAGGAAGGAATTCTTGTCATAGCCTACGCTCAAACCCAGAAGCTTTGATAACTTACGAACCGCACCACGTAGGTTCTTAAAGGCGCATTTAATATACCGGGTGGACAGAATTAAAGTTACCCAACTCAGAGCCCTCTGTAGCCTGTTTGAGGCATCGTAGAACTCTGAAATTTGGTGAATCCACTATGCAGACCATGGGGAAGAGGATGGCGATAAAAAAGAAATAGTTCAATTTTCCGCCACCAGGTTGAAATGTGGCGCTGTATTTCCATGATGGGTTGTACAAATAATCACCTTAAGTGATTTAGCTGAGTTATTAATTAGAAAGACAATTGTTAGTGGCTGGAAGTTGCGAGAAAATAATCTCTCGTTTATTGCCAGATTGCAAGGTAAAGACAAATCCATAACCAATTGAAGCAGTTTACGTCATTATTACAACCCGTCATGGAAGTACAGCGCCACATTTCAACCTGGTGGCGGAAAATTCAACTATTTTTATCGCCCTCCTCTTCCTTATGGTCTGAATAGTGGATTCACCACATTTCAGAGTTCTACGATGCCTCAAACAGGCTACAGAGGGCTCTGAGTTGGGTAACTTTAATTCTGGTCACCCGGTATATCTATGCGTCATGTCGTTTCCGAACGGTGCATTGTTAACTACAGCTTAGCCAAAATGGGAAAAGCCACTGCAAACTCACGAACTAAAGTGGACAGTCATTTGTTTTCTCTTCTGGGTTCTCTGTCGCTTGTGCCCGAGTGCCCCAATGTAGCCTTCTGTACCCTCTCTCGCTTCGTTTTCACATGCTTCAAAAACGTCAAATATTACACATCTTATTTCTCTTTGTACGTCTTTGCAACGCAAGGGAAGGATTACAAGGCAAACAGCTGATTGCATCGCCCACGCTTCCTCCGCTTGGTTACGAGTGCAATTCGACAAAAGGTTGTTCTAACTGTGCATGCCAATGCGTTTCCAATAACAAATTAGTACATTTTACTCCATGCACTGCACTGGATTACGCATATTTTACAAAGTATTGTTGACATTAAGTTCAAGCATTGGTGTTAACCCATGCTTAAAAGTACAAAGCAATAGATATAAATACGATATTGAAATTACCATAATTGAAAATTAACTGTAAATGTAGAAGGCGCTCGCCACTCCCAGGAAGAAACACTGCAAGGAAACAAATGAAGATAATATATACACTATGTGGAAGAAAGTCATTGGACACCACATGTCACCGGATACATCAGTTTTCTTGCAATCAATAGGAGGTCGGTCCTCCTTTGGCAGCGATAACAGCAGCCACTCCTCGCGGTAAACTGGCCACAATGTCGTGTAGTACACCGAGTGGGATATTCCGCCATTCCTCCTGCAGTACATTCATCAACCCTGGAAGAGCGAGGCGATCGCGACCTCAATCGACGCTCCAGTTCGTCCCATAGATGTTCGATAGGGTTGAGGTCAGGGCTCTGAGCAGGCCTATCCAGTCTGGTGACATTTTCTGCATACCACTCTGTGGTAGCCCTGGAAACATGACAAGTCCCATTATCGTCCTGGAACACACGTCCATAGAAACGCCACAACGTGGGGAGCATGGAGTTATCGAGGATATCTCGGTAAGACGCAGACGTCATGTGGCCGGTACCTGCGGACCCACGCCATGCCAGCGGAAACAACCCCAGAACATGATGCCGCCACCACCATATTTCGATGTAAGCACTACACACTCGGGTAACAGCGTTCTCCGGGTAATCGCCATACTCACACTCTCCCATCTGATCGAAACAGTGTGAAGCGTGATTCATCGCTCCATAGGACCTTCCGCCATTGCCCCACCGTCCAGTTTCTCCGCTCTTTACACCAACGCCCAGTGATCCGGAATGAGAGAAAAAGCAGCAAAAAATCAGGAGCTCGCTATTTGACCCCTAAATCAATACGAATGTGTAAGATTATCAATTTTAAGGAATAATTCACCCTTTGGGACCACAGAATTCACATCACATTGATCATTTTGATTTTTATACAAAAAAGCATAATTTTGACCTACTTCAATGCACACTTGAAACCACAGTAAAACTAAACAATACACTTGGAAACCGAAATACATTTCCAGAAATAGATTAAATAATAACAAAAATAATGATTATAATGATAGTAATAAAATAATAACAATAATAATAATTGTAACGACCCTGCGTGATCGCCACATTTAGCGACCCTGCGTGGTCGCCACACTTAACGATCCTACGTGGTCACCATATTATTTGCAATATGTTGTTAACAATGTTTTGTTAAAGAAAACATGCAAAATGTCCTGCGAGGATACACATTTAGTTAATCTTTTATCTAATCTTATGCACATTTCTGTAATTGTTGTTTAGCACACAATAGTTGTTAAGATTGTATTACTTTTGTATCACTTTTTATGTTAGTGATTTTTACAATGTAAAATCCGAAAATTTCATAACGCATGAGTTGCAACTCGTGAAGTGAAGAGAGTTTGCAACGCTGCAGCCGTCTTAGTTCCTATCTTCTCCACCCGCCTCAGTGCTGCCACCAAACAGTATATAAACGATGCAGCGAGGCCCGGAGCTCAGTCGACTGCCAGATGCCGGCTGCGAAAGACCTGGTTCCCAGATCTACGTAGTCTGGAAGTTTCCCCTACCGAGATCCAATAGCTAAGCAACAAGTAGGAAGGAGGAGAATAAGAAAAGCAGTTTTCCTACCTACCTGGTCTGCCCCATAAGAGCTTGATGTGCTACCCTTGGGTCGTGGCGGCCCAAGCCCAAGTCTCCTGGGTGCTTCCAGACCTTCCCGTTGTACCTTGCCGTCTCTTGCTACTGACTGGACATACCAAGGGACCGAACCGTTCCCTTGCAGTAGCTGGATTGACTTTGCGGCGTCCTTTCATACCAACACCTTTGTGAAACCGCGGGCCCCTTGGCCCGTCCTTCGCAATTGATTGGACGCTTTCGCATGTTGTCCCCAGACGGCGTGGCACGTGACGACTACCAAGGTTCCTATTGGTTACCTGCACTAGTTGGTTCCCCCTAAATTAGTTAAGGTTACTAACACTCCCCAGGTACCTCACTGAGAGGAATTAAGAGCGTATGTGCTAAACTGGTTATTTACATGCGTGTATAAATATAAATAAACTTTTACTAGTTGAATTTTGACCTTTCCATACTAAACCCCGCAAGCCCTGAGATACTTTGAGCTCATGTCTTAGGCTGGCTACAAGCTAGCATATATGGGTACACTTTTGCACCGCTTCATGGTGTAGTGTGCAGTGCTCCGGCACGAACGTTGCATAATAAATGTGAGAAGTATCGTTAAAATGAATTTATGCGCAATAAATGTTCAAAGCGAGGAAAACAGACTTCATATCAAATCACCTTCAAGATAAATTAATATATGTTAAGGCATTAAATAATATTTATTTACTAGTTCCGATATCTTTCATTCTTCCTTTAAATGTACTTTGGTTGTAAATGCGAGTTCCTTAGACGTATTTTCCCGGCAAAGCTCTCCAGTTTATCACCTATTATTTCTGTCGCTACTTTCTTCAAAACTGATAATCTGCTTTCGAGATTGCATAGAGTGAAGAAAAAGCAACTACAAACACCACTTCTTTTTTAAAAGTCAACTGAAATTATATTTTTTAGAAAATTATCTTCTTTTCAGCAACAGTTTTCATATTCTTAAAATACTTGGCTGCAGCACCGCGACACATCAACACTAAAGGTCTTAAAATTTTAAAATTTATAGAATTTAACACGAATGAAACAAATGATTAATCTAATCTGGATAAAAATAACCCAAGAGATTTTGAAATATTTATTTCATCTTTACCAATGAGTGTGCCTGAGGCGACCCTTCTCATTGCCTTTCCTGTAAACACTCTGTAATGTCATGACTTTGAATCAGCTATTTCTTAGTTGCTTCGTTAGTTGCCAGCACAGTGCCGTAGAAACATCGCCTGTGTAAATTTCACCCACACCTGCGCTCCTGCGTTTCAGCTTGGTATTGATCTTTTCTTTCATTTTTATCAATTGTCAAATACAATAAAGATGCTCAAAATTAATACAATCAGTTTAACCAATAAATATATTGTTAATCAAATGCTTTAATGTAATTCTTACTCGGATTTACGAAGTAATTTTGCTTCTGGGTAATACCGAGTCCTTGGGGAAATTTTTAGGGAGGGTGTTGGGGACGTTTTAATAAATTTCTGTTACACTGCACTACATCTATATGTATCAAGCATCAGCTGGTAGCGAAATTGGAGACGACCTAATCCCCTAGCGCACGCACACGTGACCACCTTTGATTCAGGGTTGCCAGCTGACCCGTTAACAACGGAGCAAATATGCTAAATTTGTCAAAAATAGCAAAAGGTAGCAAAACTTTTCTCCCGTGCCGTTTTCACAATACTTTAAAGTATCCTTTGCTTTAGAAATCGTCGCGGGAAATAGCGGCGAAAGCTATGCTAACTCATGATAACTTTTGTATTTTCAAGTCAAAAATAAAAACATTCTATTTTTTTGTAATTCAAATATGTGTTCTTTTTCTGTTGTCCGGCGAAAAAATAATTGCTACAACAAATTTTAAAAATAAGTACAAAATATAGTCACGAACCACCATTTTGAGGCCCGAAAACAAGAACAAATAATAAATTTAGAGAAATAATTTTATGGCAGTTTCATGCCCCATTTAGTTGTTTAAGAAGTGATAATGTTTTATTCCCTTACCGAAAAGTCAAAATTTCTATTCTTGTCGACTTTTTTCGCATTCTGGATCACTGTGCAGCGTAGTTCTGGCGTTTATTGTTTTTTTGTTATCAGGGGTTTGTGGGCAGCGGGCAGTGATGTGCCGTAGACTATACGTTTACGTCTACATGCGTTGTCTACACGTAGATTATATTGGGTTGTAGTTTACATAGACTATGTAGACAATCTAAAGTCCATTAAAATTAATTTTCAAGGGTTTCATGAAAGGAAAGTGACATTTTCAACTATACTGGTTCCTAACGAAATGAACAGAATCCTATTTACAACAAAATTTCTCTTCTCTTCTATTATCAACTATGGAAGAAGATAAATAGTATGCAAAAATCAACAATAGATGGCAGTCGTGAGGCAAGAGTGGTCTTTTCCCCATAAAACACTAGAATATTTCCTATATAAGGTTTCTTCCTAGGCGAGAAATTGTTCGAATTTGGGAGAAAGAGTATGAAAAGTTCTCCTCACACATCAACAACTGATACGCAGTATAATTTTGTTTTAATTCAACGGCGCCCTTTGCTAAGTTATCACCTTTCGCCATGTTGTTTACATAGATTACGTAATCTACGTATATAAAATAGTCTACGTGTAGAATGTAGACTATCGTTGTTTACGCGTAGATGCATATCACTGCCAGCGGCTCGACCATGATAACCGACCGCATGGGCCTCCTTGCGAAGTCTCTTGGTTGAAACAGTCAAATTGGTCGCACTTTGAAACTCTTCTGCAATCGAATGGATAGGACAGGTTCTGTTTTTCCTAATCTCCCTCTTCAGCACTCTCCTGACCCGGTCGTCCAATTTCGTGGCTCTGCAGTGTCCCTTTTCTTTTTACTTCTTGATGACAAAGGCTACAGTTGATTTAGGGACCTGTCGGGTATCAGCTATGCTACGTATACTCATGCCTCCTATGGAGCAGCCTACTATGATCCCTCTTTCACACATGCTGAGTTCTTTCCTGTCCGTCATTTTATCAGCGAATGATCTGAGAAGCCTCCTGCTCCCGTATATATACCCGTCTGTACTCTCTTTTCCATGAGGAGTTTGTTTCAGAGTTGAAACCGGGGTATCCAATGACTTTCTTCCACATAGTGTATCTGCAAAACGAATCATCGTAGGAACTTGCAATTCTTCAAAAAATTATGGATTGATTTCTCGAGATGATAATAGGTGGCAGCACAATATAATTATTAAGTTATGTCTAAAATATGAAAACATTGGGTCTTACTGTTTAAAATCTGCATTACAGTTAAGTAGGTATTGAATTTTGAAATAAAAAATTAAAGAATATAACATGTTGCTAATACAGTTTGTAAGATTTGATAACTAGGGCTTAATAACTTGAGGGAATTTGTATATATTTTTTTATAGTAGTTGATGCATGGTAAATATCGTCTAAATTGAACATACTATGGCAAAAGTAATAACTAAGGTAATTTAGACGATACTGTAAAGCTTTACGGTAAAAGGTTTACAGTATCGTCTAAATTACTTTATATATTACTTTGTGTGTGCCATACTATGTTCAATTGTCCTAGTACAGTAGTACTCATCCTAACTTTAAGTATAGTTTTTCTTCTACGATTTTTCCTTCCGTTATGGGTTGTTGGGGTCTGGTGCGTGGCACACTCAAAAAATAATATTTCCTATTGACCCTCACAATAGGAACCCTCCTTTCTATTTCTTCCAGCTTGCACACAAACGCGAAAACTAAATGTTGAGATCTAAACTTGGCCCTCCTGAGCTAACAATTCCTGACCTACAATTTCGCTTAGGTCTAATAATAGTTAGGAGAGCCAGGTTTATAGATCTTAGTACTAAGTTTTAACTTTAGTTTTAACGTTTGTTAGAAGCTGGGTGTGCTCCGCACCATACCCTGGGTTATTGAAGTAATTTGTGAAAGTAAATTTTCATCCAGACTTGCAACTACTATTACTGAAAAAATAGCTTTTGAATACTTATGTTCACTTTATGCACATATAGGCTAATCGGGATAGGTCTACAGTTTAAAGTAGGATCTGAACCACTATGTGCCTCCACTGGGTATTGGTTACAAGGCGACGGCGTTACTACTGCGCCATCGGGGAGGCCCCTACTGGAAAAATACGCATAACTGTATCTTGTAAGGCTGGCAGCCATACATATCATTACTAATATATGCAATGTTAAAACATGATACATTATTCAGTGCTAACGTTGCCATTGCTGCCACATTAACTGGAGCTATTTCGTTCCGGTCTCCGGTTCAATCTCCAGCGTCAGATACAGAGCTATTTGATGCTTCGTGCCAGATAGTCAATAACCTTTGCGGTTGGGTGGAAAGCGGAATGCGAGGGCTGCTTTCGATCGTTGATATCTGCTGCCTTTGAACACTGGGTGTGCTCTGGCGGTAAATTGCCGACAGCTCTCGTGGGAATGGGAGACAAACTATGGACATGCTGGTTCACATAAAGCAACGAAAGCATCTTGCTCTAATGTTGGTCAAAACTTGTCGATCTATACAGGAAACATGTCTTTCCCAGATTTCTCTTACAGTACTGTTATCAAAGTGACAGAGTCAGTTTGTTTATTTAAGTTAATTTAATTCTACCCAAAATATTTCCTAGAATTAAGAGGGATACCACGACGATATTCAGATCTATCAAAATTAGGATCAATTCTATTATAATTCTCTTAAAATTTGAATGGAAATGCGCATTCCTAGTAATTGTCAAAAATTTCTTCAGTAGGAGATATTTAAAAGACTTTGGGCTCGGGCTGCGGGACGCGCTCAAGTTCAAGTCTCCTGGGGGAAGCATAACAACTATCCTCCTGAGATTTCGGCCTGTGTATGGGACCGGTTGCCATCGTGAGGAAATTGAGGAGCTACGGTTGAGTAGCGTAACACGGTCACGAAAACCTACAACAACGCTGGGGGTTCGTCGTGCTGACCACACGTCACTGTAACTGGTTCATCTCCCACGGCAGTCGGTATGTAGGCCCTGTCCCTCGCGGGCTGTTGCGCCATGGGTTATTTATTATGTTAGGAGATGTTTAATAGGGCAGTTAAGTATACTAAGGTATTATTTGCTATTTTAATTAAGGGGTGACCTGTTCGTGTTGGTTTTGTCATTTGTAATTACGTAATTATGTGTGTAATCTTAACAATTGCAAGACAAATAACCTCAGTGACGAGACCAATTTCCTCACAGCGCACTCTCACCCCCACTGTCGTTATCTTTGTAGCCATAAATTCATGTACTAGCACAATTTCTATCGAGGACAATTTCCGCCAAGATTTCGGCTCTCCCACAGTTCTGTTTCTGTGCTCCTGGAGTTGATATCGAAGACAATTTCCATTAACGTTTATGAGTTCCTACAGTTGGTATCGAAGAAAATTTCCACTGAAGTTTATGAGTTCCTGCAGTTGATATCGAAGACGATTTCCGCTGGCGCTTATACGTTCCTGCAGTTGATATCGAGGACAATTTCCAATAAGGTTTACGAGTTCCTGCAGTTGGTATCGAGGACAATTTCCACTGAGGCTTATGAGTTCCTGCAGTTGATATGAAGGACAATTTCGACTAAGGTTTATGAGTTCCTGCAGTTGATATCGAAGACAATTTCCATTAAGGCTTATGATTTCTTGCAGTTGATATCGAGGAGAATTTCCACTAAGGTTTACGAGTTCCTGCAGATGATATCGAGGACAATTTCCACTAAGGTTTATGAGTTCCTGCAGTTGATATCGAAGACAATTTCCAGGAAGGTTTATGAGTTCCTGCAGTTGATATCGAGGACAATTTCCGCTGACGCTTATGAGTTCCTGCAGTTGATATCGAGCCTGCAGTTAATGTCGAGGGCAATTTCCATTAAGGTTTACGAGTTCCTGCATTTAGTATCGAGAACAATTTCCACTGAGGCTTATGAGTTCCTGCAGTTGATATGAAGGACAATTTCGACTAAGGTTTATGAGTTCCTGCAGTTGATATCGAAGACAATTTCCATTAAGGCTTATGATTTCTTGCAGTTGATATCGAGGAGAATTTCCACTAAGGTTTACGAGTTCCTGCAGATGATATCGAGGACAATTTCCACTAAGGTTTATGACTTCCTGCAGTTGATATCGAAGACAATTTCCAGGAAGGTTTATGAGTTCCTGCAGTTGATATCGAGGACAATTTCCGCTGACGCTTATGAGTTCCTGCAGTTGATATCGAAGACAATTTCCACTAAGGCTTATGATTTCTTGCAGTTGATATCGAGGAGAATTTCCACTAAGGTTTACGAGTTCCTGCAGTTGATATCGAGGACAATTTCCACTAAGGTTTATGAGTTCCTGCAGTTGATATCGAAGACAATTTCCAGTAAAGTTTATGAGTTCCTGCAGTTGATATCGAGGACAATTTCCGCTGACGCTTATGAGTTCCTGCAGTTGATATCGAGCTTGCAGTTAATGTCGAGGGCAATTTCCACTAAGGTTTACGAGTTCCTACATTTAGTATCGAGAACAATTTCCACTGAGGCTTATGAGTTCCTGCAGTTGATATCAAGGACAATTTCGACTACGTTTTATGAGTTCCTGCAGTTGATATCGAAGACAATTTCGACTACGTTTTATGAGTTCCTGCAGTTGATATCGAAGACAATTTCCACTGAGGCTTATGATTTCTTGCAGTTGATATCGAGGACAATTTCCAATAAGGTTTATGAGTTCCTGCAGTTGATATTGAGGGCAATTTCCACCAAGGTTTCTGTGCTCCTGCAGTTACTATCGAGGTTATTTTCCGCATAGTGGGCTGTGTCCATAGGCGCCGACTCCATGGGGCTTGGGGGGGGGGGGGCTCGAGTCCCCCCAATGTTAATGATGTGGGGGCAGAGCCCCTCAAACAATTTTGCTTAAGAGGATCTATGTATTATTTTGCTTCTCTTCTAAATTTTACTCTGAATTGTGCAACATGAACTTAACTTTAAATACACATTTGAAATGTTCTAGACCATCAACTTTGGGGGGCTGAGACCGCTAAACTATCAACTTTTGGGGGGGGGGATATGACCGAAACACATGACTTATTACTATATACTAAGTATATAATTATGAGTATTGTTAACATTTTTACTAAAAAGAGTTTGAAAATAACGAGGTGATATGACAATTATATACCAGTATGTTGTTTAGTGAATTCTGAACAATTTGAGGTCGTAAACACGACTTTCAGGCAATATTGATATGTAGAATAATTAGTTATCCTCGAAATATCTTCCTCTAGTCCAAAGAATAAGGGGAAAATAATTCTAGTCTTTGAGATTATTTAACACTGGCTTGCAGTAAAGTACGCAAGGAAAGCTTATGAAAAGTCTGTATTGCGAAAGCGGAAACGGCTATGATCAAAGGCATTGTTGCTAAAGCACGGCGTGCTATGTGTTTTTATTATTGCAAAATTAAATTTAAGAAGTAAAATATTGTAGCAAAAACAAAAATGTAAAATTAATTTTCCTGCGATTTGTGTTAACATTTATGTAAATAATTAAATAAATCTGTTAAATATTGTAAATATTCGTTATTTTTATGGGTACGTCAACACTAACGGTATTTGCACCCATCACATGTCCTTTCTTTACAAGTCTGTTGCGGACATTAAAACACACCCATGCCCTCGCCGGGACTCAAAACCGAGACCTCCGGATCAAAGCGAGTTGAGTCGACCACCCAACAGAGGCCGGCATGAAACTGTTATGTTGTGCTCTTAATATAAATACATAGCCTACTT
This sequence comes from Lepisma saccharinum, assembly GCF_977018435.1. Taxonomy (NCBI): domain Eukaryota; kingdom Metazoa; phylum Arthropoda; class Insecta; order Zygentoma; family Lepismatidae; genus Lepisma; species Lepisma saccharinum. Next base: position 81,374,239 of record NC_139237.1, read on the forward strand.
TTCAATAAAAATGTTAATTGTTATATAAAAAAAAGTGAGCAGACACACGTTTTTCATGTTACATTTCATTTGCATGAGAAATATAATAGCTGCTTAAAAACTGCTATACGAAGACGTAATTTTTATTTTAAAAAAGGGAGGGAGTGAGTCATTCATTCATTTATTTCAGTGATCACAGCCCCCCCCCCCAATAATTTTGACAAGTCGGTGCCCCTAGCTGTGTCCCTAATGCTAGTGTCTTATTCCGCATAGATTCCTGTGCTTGTGCAGATGCTGTAGATGACAATTCCCACATACAGTAATCAGTAATGTATTCCTGCAGTTATTGTCGAGGTCTCATTCATACACGGTACTGTGCTCCTGAAGTTAGTGTCAAGGCCAATTTCAACACATAATGATGTCTGTGCTCCTGCAGTTATAGTTCATACACTCTGACCAATTGGTGACCAGGACACAGTAGAAGCACAACAGGTCATGCGGATATGACGGAACAAAAATTGTTTTCCAAAAATGACATTATCAAATTCAATCACAATTTTTGTGGAAGTAGCATTTATGATATCTCTGCAACAATAACACTTATGGTCGGGCGGTTACCGCTAGGCTACCCTAGGCTATAGCCTAAGGCTCACAGGAAAATGAGACGCTGAAGGGATAGAAGCGACAAAGACCATCAACTTTCAAGAGTTTTTAAAGAATTGACCCTTGACTGAAGCAAAGTATGACGTGACTTCGACTGGTGACTATAAAGCTTATTCGTGAAAAAGCATTTAACAGTGCGTTTCCCAAATCTTGACATTGCTCAGAATTTTTGTGAATATTTTACCAACAAATGCCAGTGAAGAGCAGTCGTTCAAGATGTCTTGCAAGAAGTAACCGAGTCTCTCATTCATCAGATTTCTGCCATGAAAGCCAGAAGGGAACAGTTTTGGGTGTGTGTTCTCTTGTTAAATCTAAGTTTTTGTCTAAGGGTATTAATTAATCAGATGTGTAGAAAATTTTAAAGTTTACAAGTGTTATTACTTGCGCCTCGGACTTTATGTCCTATAAAACTGTAAAATATGTCGATAAATTGGAAAATATGTCATGAAAATTACAAATATGTCAAAAAATGCAAAAATATTCCCAGTAAAGCCAAAAATATGCACAACAGAACTCTCGAATTTCTCCCATACCCGATAGAGTAGAGTAGGGACTGTAATGTACCGAATGTTATTTTTACTTTTGACTGATTTTTGTGAAAAGCGAAAAAGGCATAGAAATGAGAACGAAACTTCTTTACTTCCCGTGCAACAATGAAAGAGAACATTTTGCCTCAATAATGTTTGCATGGCTATCAATTGTCGGCGGGATAAAAAAGTGGGGTATTATTGATCTGTACTAAGAAAAGACGGCACCTTTCTTCCTCCATAATTTCCATATCCTGCCATCGGCAATATGAACTATCCGTTGTGCTAAAGCTACGAAGAAAAAAATATGAAATAACCGATTATGTACGAGAGAATTACGAAATTATACAGAAATATGTCTTATTACAACAAAATTGAAGAAATATGTTGTAAAATCGAGAAATTGGTGAAATATGTCAAAATATGCTTTGTGAAGTTTGTCTATTTCGGCTGATTTTCATCAGATATGTAAAGATCTCACCCCAATATTAGATCCAAACCAAATGTTATTACATAACATTCCCCGCCCGGTAAACGAATAAAAATTCTGTCAAAACTTGCTCAGAATATTGTAGAATAATAGGTTTTACAAGGGAAACTGCGAGGACGCTTGCCTTTAGCGAAGGTCAAGGGAAGAACGAAACCAGCTGAGAGAGGTAGCACGGGGTCTTTTGTTGGGAATCGTCTGTAGGAGCAACAGAGCTGGAGCGATAGATTTTATTCGTTTACAGAGCAGGGTAAGTTACATCTTCACCCCTCATCTGCCATTCTCATTGCTCAGTCAGAAATGTTTAAATCTAAACATAAGTTACATTAATTACTAATTGCTAAGCTAGGTATTCACACCTGGCCCTTTTAGGGCCGTCTCTACCATCAAGTGCTACAATTGGTAGGGGTGAGCAACATCCCTTGGTTCGATTCCCGCGTTCTAGATGGTGAAACGCTACGATTAATACAGGGCCTGCAAATTGTTGAAGTGAAGTACTATGGTAACAAAACAGTTAATGATGATGATGTCTGCAGGGCCCAAAATAAAGGATAGCATAGGGGCTCAAATTTTATAACCCACTCCCCTCCTCCTATATAACTGAACACCATACAAGCACGAACTTCAGTGCCTTAAGTTATCTTTAGTACGTCGAGGTTATGTATGGCAAACAGAGTTCAACGTTGATAAAAAGTTACACCAGCCAGACTATTAAAACACAGACTGAAAGCAAATTTACACAAATTGCATAGCAGGAGCTCACAGATACAAAAAAACAGCGTTTACCGCAACGTCAATTCAGGCTTTAAATGAGTATTTTATTGATAGAAGTTGCTTTGTAGTTGGCCACAGTAATGGGAGGAGTGTCTACGCCATTTAGATTGGGAAAATGTCAAGACACGTTTTAAGTTGACGTGGGGAAATTTCCGTGCTGGAGCAAAGTAATGGGTTTGAAGTTTTGAAGGGGGTGGTCGTTGGGGGAGGGGGTGCGTAAGGAGGGCGCCTGGCACACACAGTGACGTAACAGAAGACTTGCGTTGAAGGGTGTGGGGAAGGAAAGAAACCAGCGACTGGAATTATCGAATTAAACAAAAGACAACGCCTCCTGGTGCTTTAATGGCTAATCAATTCCGGAAGCCACTGTTTATTAGCCTGTCGCAAGAATGATCTGGTTAAACAAATCTTCATTTCCGTCCATCCTCCTTCGAATGGATGCAAAAAACCTGAAAGGTTTATGAACGGAAATAGCGCCTTGTTTGTTCAAGGCGTTTGCAGTCGATAAACAGACTGACGTTCCTGAAAGGGTCTCACTTATTGCACAAGGTTCAACCAACTTCTTCGTTTCTCGACTTCTCTTCAGTTTTTCGGTGCTTGACCAACAATATATTTTTTGATGCTAAGAGAACTAAACCTAACGATTTCGGCGACAGAGGGCGAAGGCGGGGAAGTTGTTTGAGGCTTGTGCGATGAGTGAGACCCAAGCGGACACGATTTGCTTTTATACCTCACACAATCAACAGATCGGCTTCATTAATTTGCGGAATCGCTTCCTTAAATCAACATTTATTACATTGTTTAGCATTAATTTTGCACAATCTTAGAAAACTTTTTACAGAAATTTTAAGTTTTGAATTCTGAATTACAAACCTTGAATTCCTTCGAAATAATGGGGTAGGGGGAATTTATATTATTTTGTAATTTCTGAAGGTACAGAAGTTGTACTACATGTCGGTGGGATTTGAACTCCAACCCTCTGAAATAATTTTGGTTTTGAATTCTGAGCTTTGAACTTTAAATTCCCTCTAAATCAGCGGGGTATAAAATGTATTTTGTATTTCTTCTAGAGTGAAAAAAAGTGTACTAAATATCAGTGGTATTGATTTTTTAAAATTTAGCCAGCAAACTCTTCAGTATTGAAATCTGAAGAGACAATGCAGAAACAACATTTACTTCTTGTATTTTTGGGGAGTGCAACAGGTGTACTACTTTTGGGTGCAATTTTTTTTCATCTTTCATATATATACACCCTGGATTTGGCACAATACGTTTTGAATATGGTGCAAAACTTAAAAACGTTGGGATCACTTTCTGATCCAAATCAGTTTCTGGCTAAAGTCTCATTAACTTCGTGAATTTTGAATTCTGTCAAAATGACCTGAGTGCAATACTGTGCGAAAAGAGTGCAGACATATAAAAATTAATTATACAATTAACTAGGATTGAGCCCTTAATATTTACAAATTATCGCTAGTACATTTGTACAAAACCACCTTTCTTTCTAGGAATTTCAAAATCATGTATGTAACTTTTAACAAACGAACACATTTCATAATAAACTTTCCAACGTTTCATATTTTTGCATAATTATACTATATTCATTTACTGTGCTTCCATCTATTGTTATAAGTAGTCAAATATTCGTCAATCTCTTGATCAGATAAGTTAATCTGGAGTGTATCTACAGTTTAAAGTGAGATCAGAGCCATTTCACTCGTAGTGCATGCAGAACGAAACCTGGATCCCTTGATTACAATAAAAATTCAATATGCTGACCAAGGCAGTAATTTATTTTATTATAAAACAAACTAAACGTAACGTTTCAACCTTCTAGCAAGGTCTTCTTCAGACTCTGCACCAAGTACAAATGTACCAAGGTACAAAAACAGGACGATTTATATAAACAAACATTACTCCCCTCCAGACTATTAGAAAGTTGTTCTGGAACATTCTAGCAGGTGACTTTCCCTTGTCAACTGTACTTTCACCTAAAAGGCTAAACATATTAACTACAATATAGAATGTGCTCGGACTCTTTATCTCACGCACTTTTTCCTTCATTCTTCTTCCTTCATCTCTCCTTCTCTCTTGTCCTTTCCATTCTTTCTAACACCTTATTTCATTCTTTGTTTAACTTCTGTCCCCCATTCCAGTTCATTGTGTCTTCTTCTACTTTCTTCTCTATTTCCTTGGCCTCCTCATATTTTCTCACTGGTATTGTTTTCTCCCTTCCTATCTGCTTAGCCTCATCCCACTCTATGCCATGTCCTGTTTCTCTCGTGTGTTTAAATATCGCGTTTCTCTCTCTCTTAAGTCGTACATCATCCCTATGTTGTTTCAACCTGTCTTTCAGCCTCTTTTTCGTTTCTACTATGTACACACTCTGACATTCTTTACATTTCACTTCGTAGATAATCCCTTCCTCTTCTCTGTTTTCCTTTTTCTTGATTGCATTCTTCGCTATTCTTAAGATGCTTCTCCCTCCCTTCCTGTAAGTTTTAATGCCCGCTTTCCTAAGCACTTTGCATATCTTTTCTGTGGTCTTCCCATACTCCTTATTCCAAACCTCCTATCTTTTTATTTCTCTTCCTCTTTTTCTTTCTCTTCAAATTCTCCCCTGCCACTTTTCTTCCTTCTTCTGTTTATGTCCAGTATATCCTCCTTCTCATAGCCATTCTTTTCCAGGTGTTTCCATAGGGTATTTATTTTGCCTCCTTTTTCATATTCTTTCGTGCATATTTTCTTGATTCTGTCCTCCTAATTTATTTTTGTCACCTCACTTACATCACTTCTTTTGCTGCACACTTCTTCTGATGCCAGCGGTTTCAATTTCTTGTCCTCTCTTTATGTTTTATAATAAAATTAAATTACTGCCTTGGTCAGCATATTGGATTTTTGAATCATGGAAACAAGGCTTAATGGTGTTACAACTTGATTACAAGGCGAAAGCTTAAGCAACCGTGCTATCGTAGAGTCCTAACGTAGTATAGTGTTTGCATGTTCACTCGATACGAATATCGATTCTTGTTTTCGAAGATTATGAAAGATATAATCTTCTAATCTAAGATCTAATGCACGGATGTTGAAAACGTTATGGAAATGCGACACAATATACTTATACCGTTAAGCAAGATTTTCCAATTCCCTCGATCTCATTGGTTGTTTACTTGTAGGTTGCTGAATGAATGTCTAAAATAAAATATAGGCCACATAGCATGTACAAGATTTTTGATGAGTCCAGTATATGTGCAGACAGTTCTCCATCACGTCATGTATTGGCCTCCCCGTAGTGGTACGTCGTCGAATTGTAATCAAGGGATCCCGGGTTCGAATCACAGTGAAGGCACATTGCACAGAGGTTTGGATTCTACTTTAAACTCTAGGTTATGTCCTGATTAGCGTATGCACATAAAGTGGACTTAAATCAGAAACTTATTCAATTCATGCATCAATTCAAATCCTTACAAAGATCATCAGTGTTGCCAAATCTCATCATCCACTGTTAAAAATAACTATTGCCTATAGAGTGATGATGCCCCATCTTCAGAGACTTGACACGGTGAAAGCAATACTTAAGGTGCTAAATATTCAATTAAAGCATAAAAAGTAAAGGAATGAGAGGAATTTTATACGTTCTCGCTGATGGATATGAGACAGAACTATTTAAAGCACACACACTCCACACACACACACCGCAGTTTGGATTCGAAGTACGTGCAACCCTTGCCGGACCTTGGGGGTTTCCTCATCACTGACATCTGCTCCGCTAATGTAATTCTAACTGCTCCCGTCGCTAACTGAGCACGCGGACCCAAATTACTATGCATGCTAATTTCAGGCGCTCCGGGATTTTCGCTGTTACGTGAGATGGTTCAGTAGCATTTGCAATCCACAGTGGGCTGGCTGTACTTATCTTTTCTTCCCTCTCGCCACTGTTCGTGGCGTCATACAAGGTGTTTGATAAGTCTCTAGCCCACTGGAAACTCAGTTTTCTAGCTTATTGGGAAGAAACCAAGTGATTAACAATCCTATTTGTGTTCTACGTAAATTCGTCTCTTAGCTGATTGTGAAAAAGCAAAGTTCTTCATGATCCTACTTAGGTTAGGGTTAACAGGCGGCCTCTTTTCCCTACATTTTAACCTTATGTCCGGCGTGCGGGAGGAATTTGAAAAAAAAAACATCGTAAATGTTTATTTGCGCGTCACATAGTACAAATTAGAGAAATACGTGTTACAGTTAAACAACGAGATATCATGAAAGTTAAGCAAGACTGCACTCCCAAACTCAATAGTGAAATTTATTTTGATTCAGTTATTGCCAAAGATACAAACAAAATAAAGTGTGTCCTGCCAGAACATGAACAAAGTTTGGGGCTTCATTATGTTCAGTGCCTGGACATAATTTCTTGCTTTGGCATTCATACTGATGGAATTAATCCTGGAACTTACAAGGTTTTTCACATTCTTATTCAATATTTTGATTCCAAAGCAGATGTTATACATAACAAAGCTGCTGAACGAAAAATCATTCCAAATGGAACTTCTGAAACCATTTCAAATTTAAGTTTCATATTACATCAAGTTACTAAATGCTGAATCTTTGTTTGCTATTATAATGCAAATGTTGAAACAGTATTTTCGTTAATATCAGCACAACAGACTCGTGAGAGAAAAAACAATCGAGTTTATAGAAGATTTGGTACCGGTTTCAGTGTTTGACTGTTCAGTTTCATAAATATATGGATAAATTCAACTTCTACAGCAGTTACGTCATTTACAAAAAAATAAACAATCCATCTGCACAATATCTATACTCCTAATAACCTTGGGCATTATGCCTTTGGAATAGAGAAATACAGCTATTTAATTTACTTTACAATTGGATTTGCTTTCATTGAGTAGTGGATATATATTCCCAAAACGCAAGTGCCATCTTGCGGATGGTGTGAATTCTCATGTTAAAGTTTTCGTGTTTAGTGCTGTAGTGTCGAGCCACACGATATCAGTCACGAGTTAAAAGCATCGAAAACAAACATCCAACTTATCAAATGGAAATTTTTCAATGAAACGCTTCTCTATTTGAAATTCTATTTCAGATCGTGTTCGAAATTGAACGTAAACAAGACCATTATACTTTTATCGATAAGTTACTTTTCAATCACTGGTATTAATTTACCAATCCATTCACCGGCAAGGACTCTCAATTTGATTTTCTCTCTCCACAGTGATCTAGCGGGATACTTTTCTTCGTACAGACATCTGAGAAGTACGAGTTAAAAAAATTTAGTAAGACGTGTTTTGCTTAGTATTGATTACAAGTTTGGACATTTTGCATATAAGAAGTCATATTTTTTTAAAAAAAAACTGAAAATATGTCAGTTTTTCATTACTTTCTAACGTGTTTTAGCAATGTGTATTATGTACTGCGAATATTTTGTGTCTTACATTTTGACTTAAAGTTTGGGTCAGCATGTCCTATTTTTCTCTTAACGCGTCTGGTAATCCTACACTTAGGTTCAAAATAAAATAGTCTCCTAGCCGATTGTAAAGAAACAAAGGGATTAATAATCGTATTTGTGTTCTACAGAAGCTCGTTTCTCTCTTTTGGGAATAAGCAAAGGTCACAATAATCTTATTTTGGTTCAATGTAAACTTGTCTCTGTATCTCTCCTATTTTCTCACACCTTCTCCCTTCTCTATTTATTCATCATATTTTATTCCATCCTCTCCTATTTCTTTCAATCTTCCTTTCTCTCTCTTGCATTATTTCCCTTTCCATGTTTTTCACTTCCTTTCTTTCCATCCTTATTCCTCACCCCGTTTATCTATTTTCTTCTTTCTTTCCCTATCTTCTTCTCTAACTTACTTTCTCATTCTCACGTTTTACCTGCCGATGGCTTAGAGATAACGTCGTCGTCTCGTAATCCAGGTGCTCCGGAATCGATTCCTGGTGCAGACACACAGTAGTCTGGCCCGTAGTTTAAAACTGTAGGTCCAGCCCCGATTAGTCCATCTGTTCATAAAGTGAGTCTAAAACAAGAGCTCAAAAAACTTCTCAATTCATCTACTTCTGTGTCTGTGTGCGAGAGAGAGAGAGAGAGAGCGAGAGAATGGATCTTATTCTACTATAAGTAATCCTCATTTTTTTCAGGTAGACTATCCTGTATGCCATTTAGAAGGGCAAAATATGGGTTGACTAATTCACAGGAGGCCAGAGCCCAACAAAGAGAGAAACTTGTGAGCGTTTCATTGGACCTCAAATGGTTATCCTGCCTGTAGTTAATGTACATTGGGAACCATTGAATGAAAAGTACTTTTTCCTCATTTCAGCTGATCCAATTCGTGCAGGATAAAAAAAAATCAAAGCATTTACCTTGAAAGCAAGCGTCAATAGTATGTCTGAATAGAACAAAATATTCCATTGTCAGATTTATACAAAAAAAAGCCTGGAGTAGCTACATTTATAATGAAAATCAATACATATTCATCCAGGATTTTTGCCAATTGTGACAGCTGAAAGTTCGTATTGTCGGTTGATATAAAATAATCCCTTTGTGATAAGGCCCTTTTTAGCGTTTGAAATAAAATGTCTCCCCCCTCCGCTTTTATAACCGTATTAGATGAAAGGACAGAACTCGAAAAGTCATTTCAATTCCGACACACTTTCAGATTAATTCTAGAGTTCGTGGGGGGGGGGGGGGGGTTGGCCTTATGTTTCGCAGTTCTGATCTCGCCTCCACAAGCAGCACGCGAATGTCCCATTATGGGACGCGCTTTGCGATGGCAGCTGTCACTGTGTAATTAGCACGGGGTGAAGGGGTGGGACACCGCACCGTTCGACCTTTTTATTTAAAAAAAAGAAAACGAATTGGCAGAGCAAGTGCGCCAGTAATGAACGCACTAATTGCATCACAAAGTATTACGCTTCCGATGAAAAAGTGTTCCGTATCGGACGCGACAGAAACTCTGAATTCGTGCGTAACAGAACAAAGAGTGATTTTTTAGCTTGTTTAAAGTGGAATTGGATTAAGATGGCTTGTGAGTACTGATGAGTTTAAGGCCTACAAAAGAGCTGGTGATTTTAGCAGACCTATACTTTATCCCGGGAATCTCTGGAGCAAGCGAACGAAAACAAGTCTCTGCGCAAGTAAGTGACTCGACCAATGAACGCGCGAGAGGGAAAGCGAGTGCATGAAGAGGAAAATATGGCTGCAGCTACCAGCAGCAGCGCGTACTGCTTCGCTCTGCCCATTCGCTTTCTCCCCTTCTCTGCGGTTAAGCAAGGACTAGCTTTACAGATTCCTGGGACAGGGTATGTACGTCCCATCAGAAACGACGAGGCATGTATTGGTAAAATGTTTACTCATACATACTACAATCTGTCCCTGGAATCACTGGAGCGAGCGCAAGTAGTGACTCGAGAGGGCTCGACCAATGAACTCGTGAGAGAAGTGAGTGCAGCTACCAGCGGTTTGAAGCAGCACGTATGCGTTGCTATACTAACTCGCTTTATCCCCTTCTCTTCCGTTATGCGCGGCCTTGCCTTACAGAGTATATATGTATTATGTAGACATTTCAGCGAAAAATGGAAGCTCCACCAGGACTCGAACCCGGCATTACGTGCCTTTGCTGCTACCGAGTCAGTCTTTCCCTGTCGCTGTTTTACATGTGTGGAATTATGATTGATTTTAGCCAATGTATATGTGACGTTTCTCTACACCACTGAATACCCTACTACCCAGATAGTCATTGTTAATGGAAATATCTATTCAATGTTTAGAACAATTCACTTCATTACAGTTACGTTACAAGACCGTTGAAGGCCTGGGCATTGATGTTCTTTGCGAGTGTTCTTCATCTCATCATCATCTTAGCGAAAAAGTGTCAGAAGAATAACGCAAAATAAAATACATCGATCTTATCTTTGCTGGAGGAGCGAGGGAGCATATAATCTTTAGCACGAAGTGAACCAAATGTGAATTTTACAAACCTCCTTAAAGTCTTTTTTGCTGCCATTTTGTGGTGTTTTTTCTTTTTCAAGAAAATGTTGAAGTTAGTCGGCAAAAATCTTGTTTGGAGATATAGTATGGGGAAATGGCCCAATGGTGATTTAGCTTTGCCAGTACGGTACTGTAGCATGGGCGACGGAAGTTTTTTCTATACTTTAATTCATATATTACTATTTATCCCACACTTTCTGTCGCGTCCAGCCCTCATATACCACCGCAAAGGAAAAGAATGAAGGAACAAGAAAAAATATATCCAGCCAGAAGATGATATATGGAAGGAGAAAAAGAAGGAGAAATTCTTTGGAGATGGAACCACATTCTGTTTTTCGTTTATGTCTTTTCTCTCTCTCCTTCTCTCTCTCTCTCTCGCTCGCTCCCGCGGTGCCGAAAAGTGCAACACTTCTCCAAAACATTTTTCTTCGCAAACTGAGAAAATGCTGGTTTCAAATGTCTGTTGTGGGAATCCAAGAAAGAGAGAGAGGAGGGGAAAGATTAAGAAGGAAGTGGGAGAGGAGACAGAAATAGCATCTCCCTCGTGATGGCCAGATGACCAAACGGATAAAAATCAATAAACGCGAGAAGACGGGGGAAAGACCCCCCCCTTTCGCCTCCAACTCAGGAACATTTCCGGGCCCCCTTACGTCGCCCCTAGGAGACCCATTCGTTCTAGAGCCAAACTATCTTGTTATCAGCAGGCCGGGTCCAATGGTCTAGAAAAGGCGGTCGGTTTTTGGAGGGGTTGGGGATAGCAGTTACGAAGAAAACGAAAAAAAAAAACTTGAGAAAAATGTTGGCTTCTTATGAACAAAACATGCTCCTGAGTTATTTCAGAGTATATTGGAAATCAGACTTCAAGCACTGGGCAACTTTTCCCATTCGGGTGAAAAGAGTGTAAGGGAATTTGTGGGTTTGATCGCAATAAAAACTTTCGACTGTACGAAGAGAAGTATCCCGGTAGATCACCGTGGAGAAATAAAATCAAATTGAGAGTCCTTGCCGGTGGAATGGAGTGGTAAATTAATAGCCAGCGATTGAAAAGTAACTTAAAAGTATAATGGTCTTGTTTACGTTCAATTTCGAACACGATCTGAAATAGAATTGCGAATAAAAAAGCGTTTCATTGAAAAATTTCCATTTGAAAAGTTGCATGTTTGTTTTCGATGCTTTTAACTCGTGAATGATATCGTGTGGCTTGACACTACAGCAATAAACACGAAAACTTGAACATGAGAATTCACACCATCCGCAAGATGGCAGTCGAGTTGTGGGAATTCTTCTCTATCCAATACTCAATGAAAGCAAATCCAATTGTAAAGTAAATTAAACAGATGTAATTTCTCTATTCCAAAGGCATTATGCTGAAAGTTATTAGAAGTATAGATGTTACGTAGATGGATTTGTTTCCTTTGTAATGACGTAACGCCTGTAGAAGTTGAATTTATGCATGAAATGAATATGAAATCCATGCGGTAGAGTTGCGATATGTAGATTTTCTGATGTAATTTGTTTTGTTTCATAAACAAAGCTAAATTGAATACTGACGGCTCAATACTGTTTTGTCGTATGTCCATCTGCACGAACTTTTCAGGAGAGCTGATTGAAGTTGGATTTAAATGGCTTTTGAATACAGTTCAAGATTTGCACAAACATTTCAATAGTGTTCATAATTCACACTAGTTGGACATCCAGTCAAGCCACTTCGGAACGTGATGAATTAACATTTACGAACGCGATAATGTCATTAACTCATTTCCGATGAAAATGGAGATACGACAACGCGCTACGATGCTAGGGGACCCTGGTTCGGATTCCGGCTTGGGCATTGGTGTTCTTTGTAAGTGTCCCTTCATCAGTTCCATAACATCATCATTACTCATTACCACTTCGCAATTAGGATAAAGTGGACATTCACAAAGCACACCCATGTCCATTCCGGGATTCGAACCCTTTAAACTAAGTTTAAGTTGGAAACACCTCATAAATAATATAGATACTGATTTCAGAGAATTTTAATTTCCGTTATTGATTAAGCCGAGGTCACATTTTCATGAAAACATTTTCCAATTTCACTTTCGCGAGTACTTCTTTGTGCGGGGCCCAATCAACCCAAACCTATTTTCTATTTACAATATCCCGAAGAGTCTAATATCATCAATGACGTCAGAAAATCGCTAGAGTTTAATCTCCTCCTTCCATTAATTTTTCTTTTGCAAAAGCTACACTCATCGATTCTTATTAACGGTTAATTACACGTGAAATCAGGTTTGTAGAGTATCTAATCTCCCCTCCCTTCCCCTCGAAGTTTCGTTTCGTCGAGTTAACGAAGCCGGAAGAAGATTCGAGGAAGACATCGGCACGTAATAATAGGAAGAACCTTGAATGCTTCCAGCGCAAGTGTTGCCAATCCCACGATTCAATATGTTACCATTTATAGTTACTAAATGTACGATGAGATAAATAATGTTGAAAAATCAAGCATGAATATTACCATGTCACGCTGTTTAACTACAAGCAGTATCTTGTGTATTGTTTGCAGGCCAGTGCGCTTGCCCCATCACCTATTTCATAGCTATCCTCACTGCCCTGATTAACATGAATTATTAGAAAGGCGACGTAAAAAGTAATTTGCAAGTAAAAAGTACAGCATTTTCTTTACTTATAGTTAAATATGATATAATTTACTTATGATCATAAAAATTGCGACACGCTCAGACCTATATCTTATAGAAACACAATAGCCAATGGCGGCAATTAGAAGAGCGAAGGGGTACAGTCCCCCCACTTTTTCCCCATTTTGTCCCCAATACTATGGCCTCTTAATGCTAAGCCTTGTCTGCCAAGAGAAAGTAAAGATTCCTTGCCTCCCCCCAGTTTTAGTACCCAAGCGCCGCCACTGGCCGTGCCTAAAAAATATAAAAAGAAGAACAATTTTCATATGACGAGATGAAAGCACAATATACATAGTTTTCATTTGTCACAAACAATGATCAAATGTATTTAAATTGATCAAGATATATAGTTACTATCACATAAAACACTATAATTTTATAAATTACAAATTATATTATAAAAATTAGCTAGAATACTAATTAAAAATTTCTTTTCTCTAATTGTTTCAGTACTAACAAGATGATTAAATAAGGAAGACTTAAGTGGGAAACAGGCACGTATCTAGAAATATGTTGGGGGGGTCAGAACCAAGTGTCTAAGGAATAATAATAATAATATTTAAATTAAAATAAATTAAATCACATTAATACTAACTACAATACATAAATTAATATTAGATTATTAATAAACGATTAGGTAAAAAGACTATATAAGAATAGAGATATAACAGCACATATTCATTACGTAGCTTGCCTGAAGTTACGTTCGGAATAAGTTACATAAAAACAAGTGCCCTGGCAATTAAATTCATGTCAAATAGATGAATACTTGAATATTTATCGAATAACAAAAATGATGTTGCATGTAGTTGGGGAAAAGTAAGTTTCTGATTAAAATTTTATGTATATTATTTTGAGTAGTAGTGTACATAAATCTTCTTTGTAATATCATTCAAAGCCGTATGATCCCAATATAATCCTTGTCTTCTAAGAAGTTCAAAGGAAATTATACAACTAATGGTAAACGAGTATATTTTAATTATTCAATTTTTGTACCTCATAAGTCTTTCGGGTGGGGGTCCGGACCCCCGAAATACGTCCTTCGTGTCCTTCAAAGTCGTATGATCCCAATATAATCCATGTCTTACAATAAGTTCAGAGGAAATTGTATAACAACGGCTAAACGAATAAATTTCTCATTATTTAATTTCAGTACTTGATAAATCTTTCGGAGGGAGGGGGGGGTCCGGACCCCCTGGACTCCCCCCTAAATACGTCCTTGATGGGAAGGCCATGTGACACGAATGGGGAGGATTCTTGTTGGGAAACTTGATGGTAAGAGACCTGTAGGAAGGCCAAGACGAAGATGGAGGGACAACGTTGAGATGGATCTAAAGCAAATCGATAAGGATGGAAAAGATTGGATTCATCTTGCCCAAGATAGGGACAGATGGAAGGCTTGTGTTGCTGCAGCCATAAACCTTCAGGTTTAAGAAGGATAGAGTGTTAGTTAGTTAGTTAGACTAACAAGATGGCAATGTTTGCACAGATAAGCTCTTCGAACCCCAAAGGGGGCAATTCATTTTAAGTCCGAGTGTTGTCTTTGCCTATTCTATTCAATTCTTTCACCTCTACACTGGACGCCATTATGAGAATTAAAATGTGCCTCTTTCGCGTCGGTTAGTGGTGGACTTAAGCATTTTCAACGAGGAGAGACTAAAATGTTTCTCCTTTGGGAGAGGAGGGGGACATAACCTCCAATACCAAATGTCTTCCATTATTAATTCCCGAAGTGCGTCGAGGGGGTCCTATCGATTGGTTATCGCAGAATTGCGACTACGTGTCCGAACGTAGTCCCGAAGTATCGCTTAGAAACAGGTCCACCACCAAGATTGCCATCCTGGCATATAAATTACCAGTTTCGTTTTTCCAAAACGGGAATGGCTGGGAAGTAAGTTACGTTACGGATTTTGAAAACACGAAAAGGCAATAAATGTGATGGTTAAGGCAGACCTCTTCGACGTAGTAGTTAGCGCAACCTGCTGCGTTCGGATGCTGCACAAAAAAGCAAGCAACTCGCCACTAAAATTGATGGTGGAAATTTGTCAGGATCATAATTGGTGTAGCGAAACATCTAACGTCTACAGCGAATACAAAATGCATGTGTGCGCTACATTTATAATATCAAATATTTTGACCACCTGACCCCGGCTTTCAAGGACCTAGGCTGGTTCGACCTTTCCACTCGCCGCCGCTTCCACGCTCTTACAGCGCTCTACAAAATAGTAAAATCACGAGAGCCGTCCTACCTACTTTCTCGATTTCAACCCCTAAGATCAGCACACACCTTTCCCACCCGTTCGAGAGACAACTCTCTGCTGGCCATCCCCTCCCACAAGACAACGTTTTATGGAAATTCCTTAACGGTCGACTGCTCCCAGAGCGTGGAATGACCTCCCCAACGACATAAGAAACTCGTCTTCTCCCGGCCAATTCAAATCAAAATTAACAAATCATCTTCTGGAGAATCCCGGCCTCGACATGGATGTCCTTTGCGAGCATTCCTTCACCAATTTCATATCTTCACTCGTTCTCTTCTTCGCGATTAGCCAAAAGTGGCACACAAGCGAAGTTGCATAAACCAAATCAATCAAAAAACATCTCCCTTGTACTTGTTGAGGCCGCTCCACTATAACTCACGAATCAAATGGAAACACTGCACCATAACTCACGAATCAGATGAAAACACTGCACCATAACTCACGAATCTGATGGCAACACTGCACCATAACTCACGAATCAGATGGAAACACTGCACCATTACTCACGAATCAGATGGAAACACTGCACCATAACTCACGAATCAGATGGAAACACTGCACCATAACTCACGAATCAGAAGCCCGACCCTGTGGCCGAGTGGTTAGCACATCGCGCTGCGACGCCAAGGGTCCCGGGTTCGAATCCCGGTCGGTCTTGGTTGTTTGTGAATGTCCATTCATCAATTTCATCATTTCATCACTCATCCCCATCTTCGAAAATTAGCCAAGAGGCACAAAACGCGAAGTAAAATAAACTAAATCAAATCAAAATCAAATCAAGAGTCAGAAGGAAACACTGCACCATAACTCACCAATCAGATGGAGAAACTGCACCATAACTCACGAATCAGATGGCAGCACTGCACCATAACTCACGAATCAGATGGCAACACTGCACGATAACTCACGAATCAGATGGCAACACTGCACGATAACTCAAGAATCATATGGCAACACTGCACGATAACTCACGAATGAGATGGCAACACTGCACCCTAACTCATAAATCAGATAGCAACACTGCACGAATGCGACCGATGAAGCCTCCTCACTCATTCACTCCTTATCCGCCCCTCTTATAAAATTACAGCACCGCTGCTAGCTTTGCAATCCACACACTTCCACAAATGCAATGGGTTGATCAGGCCTGATGTGACAGCGCCTAGAAATAAAAACCGAAACTCCCTGTTTACAAGTCGACAAACATCAGTTCGGAAAAAAAACTAATCCACTAAACCTAGCAAATATAACCTAGAGTTGGATGCACTGCATTAAGTTCTTGTAACCCCTTCCATAAGAGGGTTCACGTTCGATAATGTTATTACTAGGTCATCGGTTTTCTATACGAAGGTGGTTTTCGCTGGATGGAAAAGTTTAGGTGCATTGGAAGGGGGCATTCGGGGGGAGGGGTTAGAGAAATATGAGAACGAGACATGAGGAAAACAAGTTATCGTAAAGCAATTTGATGTTTCCAAGACGCAGAAGAATATTACGGAGGAAGTTTGGGAAGGGGAGGGGGAATTTCAAAACTTTGAAAAAAGTTGGGAATAAACATCGTCCAGGTATTTTAATTTTCACTGCTGGCGATTGGGAGTAGTTTTCTCTCTAAAAGCATTTTTCATTTTCTTTTTAAACTTGTTCTATGTTTTTCGTGCTTTCCTAATTGGTGATCAACTTTTTCGTTTTGCAAGCCTTAGCGTTGTTATAAGGATTCTTGAAAATATTCCAATTCGTGCGCACTGCACAGTCGCGGGGTAGGGAGTGTTGAGCGGAGGAGCCAGTTTCGATTCACGAAGTATGATCTCCTGCAGCAATTATATGAGGATGTCCATGCATAAGCTGCTCTAGGTCCATCCAGCATCTCATCAATTGGTATCTTAGGGATTCATGAAGGTGATGACCACACCACCTCCACTATCAGTGGTGCAGGAACGTTGGTACAATAACCAAGAATCTTCAGAAGTCGGCGTGTGATGCACTGAAACGTGTCGAAACAGTGATTATTTTGTTTAGAGAACTTGTAGTTATTACATGAGTCAAATAAAAATATGAAAAAACCAATAAAAATTGTAGGGCAGACTGTACGCAGCTAAAATTTACATGGGGTATCGACTGTTCTTTACAAAATGACCTTAAGGCTTCAACACTAATCAAATGAGGTTCAAAACGCCATTTTTGTTATTTTAAAGATGACGCCTCCTATACACACTTTCACCAGTAAAGAGGAGTGATTTCTTGCCCTCCGTCAGCCTAAAACTTACAAAACTTTCTCGGCAAATACGTATAATTCAATATATCTGTGCATGTCATCACACCAGCAAGTTTACTAATGGTAGAAAAAGTTCAACAATGGCCTCAGTTCGCAGGCAGATGGGTGGAAATGTCATTATAAGTGGACCCCAAAGATTTATTCTTCTTAAGGTATACAGGCACTGACCCAAAGTTGAAGCTATATGTAGATCAGCAATAGGTCTGCGCTAAAATGCAGCAAACTTGTGCAATCTGCATACAGGAATCTACTAGATAAGAAAACGAACAAATTAACGTTTTCATTTGGCCCTCCCTTGTACATATAATGTAAGGAAAATCTATACATATGAAGAATTAGCTGGGTTGTGTTAAATTTACCATCTTTATGCATGTCCTTAGATGAGCTGAGTCAATGTGGGGATATGAAACCCCAGCAACCACCCACTAAGTACACTACTGATCAATCTGGATGGAAAAACCGACGCAAAACGGCGAAGCTTAAAAACTACCAAAATCCAATCGGCGATATATGTTGGTTAAAAGGGAATCACTATCTCTTTTCTTGCTTGATCACCATGGGTATTCATTCCTCCATTAAAGAACATAAAGAAATTTCGATTCTTCCTGCTCATTTTGCTTCCCGTTCACTTCCCCGAAGAATCGCTCGTTCCATGATAAGTTCCCTTTACAAGCTGTCAGAGGCAGTGGTTCGGTGAAGATGTCATCACCCTTCGTTCCTCACTTTGCATAGAGATGGATGGCATGGTTCATCGGAAGGTTTCCCAGCGAACGAATTCATGTGGGGGCATGATATGCAATTTCCTCAGTGAATGTTATCCTAAAATATTGATAAGGTTTTTTACGTTAACAAACCCTTTGTGGTATACTGATATTGAAGAGCCACAATAGTCTCAAACGGCGGCCCACACACTAGCTCAGTATAGCCCCAAGTTGAAAGCGAGTATGTTTCTTCGTGTGGTTGTTTCCTTATTATTATACCCTCGTGCGTGTGCTGGTTTGTTCAAGTGTTTATGTTACATATCACTATTTATCGCTTGGACTCTTGGAATCCGTCACTAGCACTACGCTGCCCCAATCTGCATAGCTCCACTGCTGAATCCTCGATAGTGTCGTGGCTACCGGTGTCGCATTATAATCAAGAAGTTCCGAGTTCAATTCCCGGAGGAGACACATTGAGCAGTGGTTCTCATCCCACTTTATACTAAAAGTCCAGTCCGATTAGACTTTCTGAACATAAATTGGAATTGCACCTTCGCCACACTATCTCACTCACCACATTCTGCAGCTCCGCCTCGCCTCATCACTCCTCTACATTCAACGTTCCGTCATGCCTTATCGTTCAGCACTATACTGCTGTTCTGCTGCTATCTACAGCTTCGCCACACTTTATCACCCTGCTACATTCTGCTGCTATCTACAGCTTCGGTACATCTTATGGCTCCACATTCTCGTATCTACAGCTTCGTCACAACCTATGGCTCCGTTACATTCTGCCCCTATCTACAGCTTCGTCCCAACCTATCGCTCCGCTACATTCTGCTGCTATCTACAGCTTTGGTATGTCTATGGCTCCGTTACATTCTGCTGCTATCTACAGCTTCGCAATGCCCTATCGCTCAGTTACATTCTGCTATTATCTACAGCTTCGCCATACTCTATCGCTCCGTTACGTTCTGCTGATATCTACAGCTTCGCCACATCCTATGGCTCCGTTACATTCTGCTGCTATCTACAGCTTCGCAATGCCCTATCGCTCCGCTACATTCTGCTGCTATCTACAGCTTCGGTGCGTCCTATGGCTCAGTTACATTCTGATGCTATCTACAGCTTCACCACACCCTATCGTTCCGTTATATCCTGCTCCTGGCTACAGCTTCGCAATGCTCTATCGCTCAGTTATATCCTGCTCCTGGCTACAGCTTCGCAATGCCCTATCGCTCCGTTACATTCTGCTGCTATCTACAGCTTCACCATACCCTATCGCTCCATTACGTTCTGCTGCTATCTACAGCTTCGCCATGCCCTATCACTCCGTTATATCCTGCTACTCTCTACAGATTCGCCTCGACATGTCACTCCATTACACTATGCCGCTCTGCTTCTATCTACTATTCCACTATTGTCTACACTACACTGCACCCAGTGTCTATGCGTGTCTCTGTTCACCTCTCTCTCTAAATGTGTATATGTCTCTATCAAACTCCCACATATTTCTTTTCCTAACATACACAGAGTTAAGAATATTCTGACAGAAGATTATCGATAGATGACGCCTTGTAGTTTACAGACACTCGAAATCCAAGAAACACAACGGAGAAACGGTTTCTCGAGGCCGACCTCAAGTTCTGCACAATTTAGCTCTTACCGCTGAGCCTCCTCCACCAGACAAAGCCCGCCGTAAATGACCGTTCTGTTAACAAGAGACCACGCATGGTTAATCTTCAACGGACAAGGAATTCCGAGCATTCATCATAGTGGCGGCCATTATGATGATCCCTGTTCGCACTTCCGCTTGCTTCTTGTCCGCCGCAACAAAAAGAGTCCAAATGGCCATCCGGGGTGCTGTAGAGGGGAAACCCTGCAACAATGGGATGTCTTCTCGCAGCCGGGTTAAACTTTTCCCTGCAACGCTGCTACATTGTTCTTTGATTAAATGTTTCGCCCTCGTGCGGGGGCATTCTACGTTCCCGGGTCTCCACAAAAGGATAAACGGGAGGAGGGTTGGATGAAACTTGTATCCTGTGATTCCCAAGCAATCCTGGTGATTTCCGAGGACATGTTTCGCAGGAGCCACTTCCTACAGAAGTCTCTGTTGTTCGCATGAGATATTTATCATATTGAAATGTTCATTTGGTAGAGAATGGTCATGCTGTGAATACACAAGAGTTGAATTCACATTCCTACGTTAGCATACTTTAAAAAACTGTAAACATTACCTTCATTAAGGAAAACAACGAGACGTGAACAGCCTATTCTGAGGCTACTTCAGTTATTGAGCAAACCACAGGACAATGGATAAAAATATCAGAACCATCCACGCCACAGAGCTCCATGTACCAGACCGGAAACGTGAGCCTTTTAACATGGGTCAACTTGAAGCCAAAAAATTTCGAAGCCGGGGTATAATATCATGGCGGTGAGCATGCCTTCACATTTCCACTTGCAACAACTATTTATGCATTGCCTCCAGTCTGTAACTAGAGCTCTGTGATGCACACTACCGTAAATATTTCCTGACAATGAACACTAAATATTTTGTTCCAATATTAGTTCGTTATACTTTAAACGTAAGAAGAAAAACATTGAAGCGAACCATAACAATATTAATAGGCTATCGAATAATCTTTCTTCAATTACACTTGTCAATATTCCAAAATAATCCAAACCACATCTCATCCGCATACACACCCATCATAATCTCCTGGCAAAAGCCTACAGGTTAGTCAATAATAATTTTGTTAGATTACACAATCGTGTCATAATAGAACTGGCGTCAAAATATAAAATAATTTTGTGTTTTAAAATTCAACACTTGAAAGTTTTGAAGTATGGGTGGATATTGTCCGCAGAACAAAAATAAAATTTTGATATTTCATGTGCAACATCATATTTCTACATAAGTCAGCACGGCACTACCTTTCAATAGTACTGGTTGAATGTGCGAATAATAAAACTTAATCACTACTTAATTAGCATGATTGTCCCTTGCGAGTACAATAAACAATTATATAAAATATGTATTTACTATTACAAAAACTTTAATGTTTTTCATGTTTTTAGAGTAGGGTTGAATTTCCATTTTTAAAGTTCTGAATTTTTCTTGGAAGATATCCACGGTAATAATTTGTAAGATGAAAGGAGTAAGTATTTAAAATTTAATTTTTATAAACTTTTTCTCTCAGGCACTAATCTTCGTCATATTTAAGAAAGTCTACTTTTGGATTAGTTATGGTGTTGACTATGATACAGAAGTTGTAAGGTACTGTGAATTTCTTCTATGCGACAATATATGAAGTGTGTCCTTTCTGTACAAATTCTCATTCACTGAAGCCAAGAACGCAGTATAGATAAATGCGAATAAGTTTTCGGTTGTTGATTTAATTAATATTTTGTGTGTACAATGCAAATTGTACTCAGTAACAGGTTATTTCAAAGAAATAATAGACCAAGAAGTTTAAATTATATTTTAATACTTGCAACGAAATTTGTGTAACAACATAGATCAATCCAGGAATTAAAATTTATGATACATTGCTTATTATTTGAGCGCAGTATGTATTGGAATTTGACTGTAATGTACAATGTGAAAAATTGACTCGAGAATAATGATCTAAGACGTAAGTTTTTGCTACCATTCAACTAGTGTAAAGCAATTACTCTGACCATTTTCAAAGTATGGCGGTAATCACATAGTTAACCGTAATGAATGTAAATTTAATGATTCACTTTATTTATAATCGTTATCTATCTTTATTCAAGACTAAATATTGAAATCAAATTTAGAATTTGTTTTTCTTTTATCTCAATGCAGTACAGCAACTTGTCCATCACCATGCCTTTCTCTTTGTTTCAGCCAATGAGAGCGTCAAGAATTACAAAAAACCAAACAAGCAGCTGACAACTTCTGTACTAGAGGACATAATAGTCCATTGCTTAAAAACACGTAGGATATAAGTGGAAAATTAACGAAAATTGTCGTAGACAAATTGCCGAGCAATACTTGCGCATTCCACTCTACTCGAAAGTCTACTTATACATTCATGCGTGTGTCTGTGTTTAATATCTCAGAACTTAACCGACGCCATGCTTACTTCTCGTCCTAGTCATAGAACAGACAAGTGACGTCATAAATGCGCATATACACAGGGGGAAAAAAAGACAGTCGCGTCCTGTTTTTAAAAAACAACAGGTAGACTGTTAAATTTTTACGGTAAAACTTTTACAGAAACTTCTAATAGTGTACCGTTGCACTACATAACCATCTTTTAGTTGAAGAAAGCAACTCCAACCGCCAGTTTTTTTCCTCTATTTGTCTAGTATTCTTTGCATAGCTCTCCGCTCGACCAATCAAACGTAGCCGCCGCCACGGTGAAGCGTATAAATCATTTCAGCAAACAACCATGAAACGTTTCGTGAGGCACGAAACAATTGGCCCCAGAACAGCGTCCTGTACTATTCCGTGTTTGCCGCTTTTTCAAGTGCTGGCTGCCTAATGCGGCGGATAACTCGTACGTGTAACACGGGCCTCTACAACGATTAATTATGAATTTCATCATTCACCCGGCGTATGGTGGCGTGTGACCCAGTTTCGCCGGTGCTGAAGGAACAAAGGAGAGAAAAGGGAGTGAAAGACAAGGACGAAAAAAAGCAAAAGCAGAAGTGATTTCTGTTAGATCTGGTGAGGGTAAGCTTTACTGCAATGTCGCGCCGAGCTCCGTGGAGGAGTGGTTAGCACGGCACGCTACGGCGGCTGGTGTACTTGATTGGAATCCCGAACTGGGCATAGGTGTTGTTAATGAGTGTCCCTTCATCAATTTCATCATATCACTCATCCTCATCTTAGTGATTAGCCACAAGTGCCAGAAAGCGATGTAAAATAAACAAAATCACTCATTCTCAACGTCGCGATTAGCCAAAAGAAGCAGAAAAGCTAAGTTAAATAAACAAAATCAATTAATTTAAGAGGGAGTTCAAGAAAAAACTAGGGTTTAGGATGGGCCTCGGGCTATAGTCCCAACTTCAGTCCCCTACACTGGTGAAAAACCCGATATACTTGAAATGTGGAAAAACCTATTTAAAAAACTTATACATATAAAAACACAATACTGTTAAAGTTTTGAAAGTTTCACTCTACTTTGCGGTCAGTAGACTGGACCTCCAGTCCCAACTACTATGTTATCACCGCCGGGTATCGAACTCGGGATCTCTTGATTACAAGGCGTCAACGATATCATTATGTCAACAAGCCTCTTATACGAAACGAAACCTGCCTATTACTTTTTGTCTCATAGATAGCACATTTAGCTAACGTAGTCCCAAGATGCAATTCATGTACACAATTAAGACTGCGTGTCTAAAGGGCCTTGAAACTACTTCAACAAATTCACGCATGTGCCGTGTATAGTTTCAATCATTAAGCGTGTCAGGGGTTCAGCATTTTTTTTTAAATAGCGTGTCTATCACAACGTTCTGTCTCTCGTCCATACAAGAACATCACTTTCGGACGAGTTCAATATTTGTTGTTGTGAAGTGCAACTAATTGATCATATTTTCATATTTTTTCTTTGCGGAATTAAAAATATTCTTAACAATCTTTATTGATATCACAGACTTTTAACCTCAATTTAAAATTTACACCATAGTGGTTTATCATTTGATTGCTTCACTGTTGTGTAAAACTGCCAAATGGAAAATGCTCTTGAATACAGAAACATATGATCCAGGAATATTTAACAACAAAGATTGGATATTTAGCAGTCTAGAATCTCTTTTACTCTGAACATCGCAACTTGGAACCAAATGTCATCAATTTTTGTGACATTTAGCTAACTAAATTACACCAAATCAATTCATCTACAATGTTTCTGATTGAACTACTACAACTGTCTTTCTCAATTGTTAGTTGTAATTGTTGGACGTAACCTAAACTGAACATAGGCATTTTTGTAGATTTTATTGTATCCTTGGTTTTCGACTTGCTTCAAACGACAACGAATCAAGTTTTCTATGGTAGTAATAATTTATCTGTTTTCTGAACGTTTCATCGCAATTGGAACTTCTTCAAGTAATCGCGAAGATGAAAATGAATAATGATAAGATGAAATTAATGGAAACATGGGAACATGTTCAAGATGGGAATCGGACTCCGAACTTTCCACTACTCTACGTTCTCAGCCAATCAGACGCTCTTGTACTGTGAGCTGCATATTTATTCCAAGATTTCACAAGCTTACATAAGCCAAGTACCACTTGACACTTCTTGGCTGGTAATAGGAACGCGAACGTTTCCGACTCTACAATGCCTCTACGTGAACTTAAGAAGAAAGGAAAGTTCTTTGAAATTCTACGAGCATCGTTTCTAAAGGTAGGACCGAATTGCTCGGGCTATGTTCCGGCATCACGAAAAAAAAGCTATTTTCAATTGGAGCGTTCGCAGTTGAATTAACCAATCCACCTTCCTATCCAGTCAATACCGACGCCTTTATATTGGTGTTTCCAGCGCTGGAAGGTCCAGAAGGTGCTAAGGATAAAAAAAAGTTGGCTACATTTGGCGTGGTTTCAGGTTTCTCACTTGGCCCCCTTGTGAAGTGAAGTGGAAGGCTTGGATAGGTTCCGTCATTCGGCGAAAAAGGCTACTGGATGTCTCTTTGGAACACTGCCATTGACAGCGCTCAAAGAGGGAGGAAATTCGATCCCGCGGTGATACTCGGCGGCGACTCGAACCGTTTCCTACCTCGCTGTTGCCAAAGGAAAGCAAGGAGATACCACGTCATCCATTTAAACATCTATTCCTGCCTCCCACGTGTCGCGGAGAGAAATATTAAATGGGTGTGTCCAAAACCTTTGGAGCTGAAGAAAAGATAACAATCAGGGCATCCATTGCGCGAAGGTTAATATGGTACTTTCACGAATATTGTGCGTTAGGAATCATTGCTCGTCGGAGGACATCGCGCGCTGTGAGATGGAGTTGCTCGTCGGAGGATATCGTGAGATGTAAGATGGCGTTGGTCGTCGGAGGATATCGCGCGCTGTCGGAGGCGTTGTTCGTAGTAAGATATCTCGCGCTGTGAGATGGAGTTGCTCGTCAAAGGATATCTCGCGCTGTGAGATTGAGTTGCTCGTCGGAGGATTTCGCGTGCTGTTAGATGAGTTGCTCATCGGAGAATTTCGCGTGCTGTTAGATGAGTTGCTCATCGGAGGATTTCGCGCGATGTAAGATGGCGTTGGTCGTCGGTGGATATCGCGCTCTGTCGGAGTCGTTGTTTGTAGGAAGATATCTCGCGCTGTGAGATGGAGTTGCTCGTCAAAGGATATCTCGCGCTGTGAGATGGAGTTGCTCGTCAAAGGATATCTCGCGCTGTGAGATCGAGTTGCTCGTCAAAGGATATATCGCGCTGTGGATGGAGTTGCTCGTCAAAGGATATCGCGCGCTGTAGATGGAGTTGCTCGTCAAAGGATATCTCGCGCTGTAGATGGAGTTGCTCGTCAAAGGATATCGCGTGCTGTGAGATGGAGTTGCTCGTCGGAGGATATTGCGCGCTGCGGGAGGCGTTGCTCGTCGGAGGATTTCGCGCGTTGTGGGAGACGTTGCTGTCGGAGGATGTCGAGCGAGGTAGAAGTCATTGTTTGTCAGAGGGTATTGTGGGAGGTAGAAGACATGGCTCGACACAGGATATTGAGAGAGGTAGAAGACATTACTCGTCTGAAGATACTGAGCAGTAGAAGCTTTTTAAACCTCTGCGTTCAGGAAATATTGAGTGGAAGAAAAAAATTGGGGCGGGGAAAATTGTGGGTTAGGAGACCATTCATATTAAAGAGTTGGCTATGACCTAGAGGGAGACAGCACGGCAGAAAATATTACAACGTAGGTGAGATGGTGCAGGTCTCAATTCTACTAGAAGAGGAATGGATGTGTGCATACTGTACATGGACAATTGAGGAGCATACTTTGAAATGCTCGACGACATTACACAAATAAGTTGTGTAATATATTATATACACTACATACGTATGTTATATATATATATATATATATATATATATATATAATGTACATATGCACATACACGCATATTATATATATGATAGAGAGAGAGAGAGAGAGAGAGAGAGAATGTCAGATTCTGTCAAGACTAGCAAAGATGGATAATAGTTTGGTACAAGAGTACGAAATCCGGTACAAAATATTTGACTCGTATCGGATGTATATTTTAAGAAGCATTGGATAATATTCCTGAGCAATCGTGAATCTTTAAATTCATTGAGCCTACTTCTATCCGTAATGCTTTATCAATTTTGAAATATCGTAGACAATCAAACTTTCAAAAGTTAACGCTTACATTTCGTTTCTGCAACGTCTAATGTAGATACTAGTAGTACTATTTTCTTCGAACTTCGTATAACTATTATTTAGCTGGAATCATGTTAAAACGTTTCAATCAATATTCTATGAGAGGTGTCATAATGTATCACAATGGGTACTGCAAATAGCTTAATCATTAATGATGCTACAGTGTGGAAAATTTCGAACTGTTATACCACCATACTATTTTCACAATTTAGTGCAATTTGTCAGAAATGCATGAAATTGAAAAAAAATCATTATACGAAATCAATTCTCACGATGCTTATGTGCTTATGTGCATCAGAAGCTCTGACTACTTTCAAATTGTCTGTAAAAAATACATTATTTCTATAAGAAATTAATATTACCAATTACATTTACGAGTACTTTCATGTAATTATATACTTTGAAATAAATTTCTTTTATAAAAATAAATACTACAAATTACCTTTACGTGCTTATACTTGATTTAAAACAAACTTTACTAATTACTATTAGAACATAGGTCGTGCCATCTCTTCTTATAGATATAAATGCATATTACAAGCAATGTTTGTCATATATATTATATGTAATAAGAATTGACTGTGTCTACTGTAGATTATTCGCGATGCAAATGCGGAACGCAGTGACGTATTTTTGGCAGCCAATATATGTTCTTGTAGAGTCAGTGATTAAACCTTAGTTAATACATCTTCAATTGCTTTGCGTTTAAGTGAATTTTCGTTGGGCATAAACAGCCATATGTTAAGCTGTAAATCCAATAAAATGTTGTTGAGTTGGGTGAATTTTCGTGACCATACTTGTGAATGTAAGACTTCCTAATTAGTTGTGTTACAATTGACCAAATTGTTCAATATTCCTTCAGGATTTTTAGTTAAATTAGAAATAGGAACGGTAATATGAATAGGATAATAGGAAGAACGAAAACTAAGCCTCCCCCACCTGATATCGTAGATTGCATCTCAAGTGTGGACAGCAGAGCAGAGACCGTAGCAAAGAAAATTGGCATGCTAGACGTCGAGCTGACAAAATATAGGGACCAAATGAAGAACATGAGGGAAGGCCCAGCAAAGAATGCGGTGAAACAGAAAGCATTGAGGATCCTGAAGCAGAAGAAAATGTACGAGCAACAGGTTGATAATCTGAGGCAGCAATCTTTCAACATGGAGCAAGCCAATTTTGCATGCCAAACCTTAAAGGACACTGAACAAACGGTCAAAACCATGAAGATTGGGCTTAAACAGATGCAGAAGGAGTACAAGAAAATAAATATAGAAGAGATAGAGGATGTACAGGACGAGTTGGCCGAGATGTTCGACATGGCGGAAGAGGTGCAAGACGTCCTGGGTAGGAGTTACGGGATGCCGGACATTGATGAGGAAGAACTGGAAGCAGAGTTGCAAGCTTTGGGTGACGAAATTGCAACAGACAATGATACCAGTTACCTTGACGATGCTCTGAAAACTCCAAAAGCACCTGACAGGGAACCAGGTAGTGAAACAGTCAAGAACGTAGATAATATATTAGTAGATGAATTTGGTTTGCCAAAATTACCAGCAACTTAATAGTAATTGTGTTGAAGTGTGAATCAGTGTCATTTGAATGTGATCACCATAGATTTCTGCGGACTTATTGCACCTAACATATTCATTTTGTCTGTTACTCTTCTCTGGTGAAAATATTACACGAACTTAATTCTAAGTCTCCCATTCTATCTGGAAATTTGAATATTTAGGTGCAAAGACTGAACTAATTCAGTTGGTGGCACACCTACTCTGTACTAAAAATAAATATTTTTCTTATTTATCATCATCATTAATGTAAATGGAATAGTGCATCCTTTAGTATATCCTTTACGACATAGGTTAAACGTCACTATACTTTCCTGACTACAACTGCGGAGAATTTACTTCGATCTATGAGAATTAGAATGACTTTAGCTCTATTGGCTTGAAATCCTTGACATAAATCATCAGATCAATCCTGTCAACTCCTCAGTATACTTTTTGTTTTTGTAATAACTAGTACTTTATTCATAATATAAGGTTTGGAAATGGGAGCTTGGTTAAGGGTCCTAATTGTATAAGTCCGTAAGATTTTCGAAAGTCGTACAGGAGAATAACGAAAATGTTGCGAATTCGTGTGAATGTAACTTTGAAGTTTTGAGCAAGTGATTAGCATGTTTGAAAATGGCAGAAAGTTTGGCGAGAAATTTTATCTTGAAAACTGGTTGGTGAGAGGGCGCATTCGTAAATGTTGCTCTCGAAAACGAATAGAAATACCAAGATACTAAAGTCGAACAACCTAACCTACTCAAAATATATAATTAGTTACCTCTATTAAGCATGCAGACACCTGATTAAAATCGTACGAAAATTTTCACATTGATATCTAAATGCAATATTAATTATACCAAATGTAAATAGTATCTACGTACTTGTAATTAAGGAAAGTGTGTTGATTGGCGTAGAATTACCAGCACGATGACACAAATTAATAGCTTCTGTTTCTATGAAATGAGTAAATTATTTTCCTGTAGTTTACGGTTATTACAAGCATAAGAAAACATTTTTTCTTTGTGACGTTTCAGGAGAACACACGCTCCTTTCATCAGACATTTATTTTCATTTTGACTAAAGATACAGTTATAACAATGGTTAGTAATTTTTTAAACAAAAAGAATCTGTTATATAATGGATGTTGTCAATGTTACATTGTTGTAATATAGCAACTTAACTGTGAAAAAAGCAGTCTGTTTTATTTTTACTAACCATTGTTATAATTGTATCTTTAGTCAAAATGAAAATAAATGTCTGATGAAAGGAGCGTGTGTTCTCCTGAAACGTCACAAAGAAAAACTGTTTTCTTATGCTTGTAATAACCGTAAACTACAGGAAAATAATTCTATAATGCAAGCAATGCGTACATACAAGAAAAACTATGAGTAAATTAGTTTATACAAACTAAGAACTCGTTTTCACATCACTTTCAGTGTTGACAATACCACCTTTATCCACCTATACAATTTGTGAACATCACTACACAAACAGAGCTTGTCCCGCAAATATAATCCGTGTTCAGTTTTCAGTAATATCGTATTCAAATACCAAAAATTGTACCTTTTCGCTACATCATAATTACTAATGGTGATTAGACAGTACAAGTCTTGAACATTTCAAAAATAAACAATGACTTTTTAAACATGCCATGGGAGCAGAATTAAAAATAATTAATTAATTAAAAACAGGACACATTTCACAAAAGTATAAACACGAAAGTAAATTGGTGGTCTACTCAAAGATTATATGAAACTGTATTAATTTTCAGTTCGTTGTTACTGTGAAACAGGGTATCTATGTATATGTGGGCATTAATATGCCATTATTGCAATATGTACTTACTTTTTGCAGGCTAACGAAGCTCTAGCATCTTGGCCCACAGCTAGTATAATCCTCTGAATGGTTTGTTATTATCATCCATGTGCGTTTGTGATTGCCCCTTAACCAATTTCATCTTATTACCATTCATTCCAATCTTCGCGATCACCTAAAAGTTGCACAATAGCGGCGTAAATAACATATATCATCATCGTCATCATGCGTGTGTGTGTGTGTGTGTGCGGGGTGCCGAAATACCAGTTAAAAGCAGATTCGATTGCGGAAACACATATCAAATATCCTTGTAAACACTACAGGAAGCGGGGGGGGGGGGGGGGACGTAAAAGAAACTTCTTAGAAAATTTTACCCTGTTGGTCATCTTGGTCTAATAGATTGCTCGATTGATTTCATTTACTTCGCTTTTCTGCAACTTTTGGCTAATTGCAACGTCGGGGATGAATGATGATAAAATGAAGTTGATGAAAAGACACTCGCAAATACTCATAGACAACATACCCCAACACAAGTCCCTCACAGGATTATATTGGGTGCGAGTCTAGACGTCAGAGACTCGTTGGCCAGCAAGAATGCAGCTACCGGGGCCTGCACTTCTTAGAAGTGAGGTTGACGTTTTGGCGCCTGCTCAGAAGGTAGCCCTTTACACTCCAATCATGTTTGAGTCAACAGTTATAGACCAACCTGTAAGTAACTGTAAATACACACCTGGGTTTTCTGAACAATATTGTAAAAATAGGAATCAAATTTCGCATTTATTGTATCAATATACGAATCAAATTTACTTTTACCTATTCAGAAATACTGTATATTCAGAAAGTACCGAAAGCTATTACACATTATCACGATACACTCACAGCGAGAAAACAAAATATACTGAATCGGGAAGTCATAAACCCGGAAACGTTTCCTCTCTAGTCATTGATTTTACATTATTTCCTTAGTTATTACACTGCAGAATAATAAAATTAACATCACGGAAGTTTTCCCAATGCACGCAATTGCTTTTTTTGTTTCATAGCCGTACACAGAAGCATTAATCGGAACCGAGAGTTCCATAAAGAAATTTGAGGAATGGCCGAGTTTAAAAATTCATCCTACGATGTTTACGTTCCAGTTTTATTATTCTCATCCCCCCTCCCCTCCCCCAGTTTCTCTTCCAAGATGGAGGAAGGGGTAAGAAGGGGAATATTAATCTGCTACGGCTTTCTTTTGGAACCAGTCCAGATAAGAATGCACTTTGCAAAAAAGAACTTACAGCGCCAGTCTGTTAAATCATCCTCTTTTTTTACCCCTTGCTCTCAGAAGAAAAGAAAAGGATAAATTTGTGTAGTTGTTTTGGCTTAAAGAACCCACAAATTTCTTGTTTCATTTATGGAGGATTCTCGTTTGTTTGTTCTGTGGTACGATATTACTTTCTTTCTGAATCTTCGTGGATTTTTTTTTTGTTCTTAAAGGGAAATCGCTGGAGATTGGACGTTTTTATGTAGTGGAGATAGACTTTCCCGAAACAGTTGGCCGTAAAGCTATAACCGCGAGTTATGCATATCGTGAACCTTTTCGGTCAACTCAATCCTTAAAGTTCCCATGTAAAATCTTTTCGCTTAGTCAAGGCAAACTCTTGTCGTGTTTGAGCTTTTAAGTCCTTTTCATGCACATGTAGGCCAATCGGGACAACATCTACAGTTTAAAGTAAGATCAGAAGAACTTTGTGCGTCTACCGGATATCGAACCCTAGACTAATGGGTTCTATTTGCTCCCGCTGCAGGGCCGAAACGTTTTTTTCCCGCACGATTTAAAATTCTGTCCAAGTTGCGTATTGTTTCATTGAAAAAAG
Source organism: Lepisma saccharinum (assembly GCF_977018435.1). Lineage (NCBI taxonomy): Eukaryota > Metazoa > Arthropoda > Insecta > Zygentoma > Lepismatidae > Lepisma > Lepisma saccharinum. The sequence continues at coordinate 81,406,178 of NC_139237.1, forward strand.
GTTCCTGGACCGTATCTAAATTCATCCGGACAAAAAATCTCCTGAACCGAATTGAAACACTTCAAAAATAAAAAAAGATGGCACGTCCTGAGAATGCTCAGTGTAGCAATAACGTAAAGTAGAGCCATAACTCTGTCACACAGAGAGATTTGGTATCTACTGTGACGTAGTAATCCAGTGCCACACCAAAGGGAACGTCACAAATGATTTAAACTGTACGGTTGCTGATTTTCTCTCCAGGACCGTAATTGAATTGAAGACTAAAATTGGTAAACGCTGTAAGTGCCACAATAATTCAAAACACCATTTTCCACGTTAAGCTGTGCCATTCTTTATAATGTGGTAAACGTGAAATGTGGCTGGTAGCCCTCTAAGTAGTTCAAAGGGCATGTAAAGAGGTCACTAGTGTGAACGTTCTTACGAGCTGATGTGCGGAACGATGCGATTTCCCAACACTTTCGCTTTTGGCACTTACAACGTTTACCACTTTTAGTCCTCAATTTATTTGAAATTCCCGGACCTTTACCAACCCTGCCCTGAACCCCTTCATTACACCACTACGCCATCGGAGATGTCCAGATGTATCTAAAGCTCGTGGCACAACAGCCTTTGAGGGCGAAGGCCTACCAAAAGACTTGTCTCTGGGTGGACTGTGGTCATATCTTAAGGGTCCCTTGGCATCCATCAACTCACTTTCCCTCTCACGTGTTCGTTGGTCGAGCCATCTCGAGTTACTACTTGCGCAGAGGACTTGTTTTTGTTCGGTCGCTCTAGATATTCTCAGGACAGTGTGCAAGTAAATCAGCCATATTTGTCTGCCACATGGAATATATGACACTCAGTGGCGGATCCAGAAATCACTGTTGGGAGGGGCGAATTTCAGTCTGGTTACTCATCTCACCGAGCACAATTCTAACCTGTATGAAAAATATATGGTTCCGTTAGCAGGATTAGCTTTTTTCGGCCAAAAATAGAGGGCATGGGCTGTGATACGTGGTTATTACTAAATCGTTATTATTATAATTGCTGGGCCTCTCCCATGGCGCAGTGGTAGCGTCATTGCCTTGTAATCAAGGGGTCCCGGGTTCGATACCCGGTGGAGGTACAAGTGGTTCGGATCCCACTTTAAACTGTAGGTCCAGTCCCGATTAGCCTTACTGTGCATAAAGTGGACTTAAAACACCAACTCAAATCAAAAATCAAATTATTATAATTGCTTTCATTGCCACGGCAAACTGAACGATTAGCTATGAGGAGTAAAATTAATAAACAAAGAAACAAAAACCCATTTCTGCAGTGGTGTCAGGTTCGATCCCCTTTTGCAGAGTGGTTCGGACTCAAATTTGAACTCTATATTCTATCTCAGGAATCTCTGGAGCAATGCCGAGCATAACAGGAGAGAAGGGGAGAAAGCTAGTGGGCGGAGCGAAGTAGTACACGCTGCTGCCAAAATCTCGTAACTGCAGTCGCTTTCTCTCCTCCACGCAATCCCGTTCCCTCTCAGGCCTTCATTGGTTGAGCCCTCTCGTGTCAGAACTTGCGCCAGAGATTCCCGGGACAGAATAAAGGACCAGTTCCGATTAGTCCATCATTAGAAAAAAGTGGGCTTAAATCAAACTTAAAAAAATATTGTCAAACTTGTTAAACTTGGTGATAAAAGAAGAGTCGAGTCATGAAAAACTTAGGCATAATATCATTTTAAAAAATATGACAGTCGGGAGGGCCGATCGCCCCTAACGCCCTCCCGTGGATCCGCCCCTGCTGACACTGAGTGTGTTATGTAGACATTTTGACAAATGTATTACTTGTAGGGCCAAGTTCAATGGAATTCAGGCTCCTCATAACTATAGGAAACGCACTGCATGTCCAAAATGGTAGTTAATAATCTTATGAAAAATATTTGCTCGACTTGGAAAATAGCCACCATTTTAAATCATAAGGGCTATGTTGGTTTTAGATCTCACTCTCAAATGTGACACACTTTGTTTACTTCGAACATGTATATGTCTTGTTGGTTTGGTATTTTATCATTAATATGCTTGATTTATTTGTTTCCTGGGGCCTCCCCGATGGCGCAGTGGTAGCGTTGTTGCCTTGTAATCAAGGTTTGATACCCGGTAGAGGCACAATTGGTTCGGATCCCACTTTAAACTGTAGATCCAGTCCCGGTTAGCCTTAGTGTGCATAAAGTGGACTTAAAACAATAAATCAATCAATCAATTATTTGTTTGCTGTAATATTGTTCTTTGTGTTATCAAATTTGTAGTTTTCGTTACTATACAGGGTGGTCCATATGTCTTGTTACCCCCATAATTTTACATAACTTGATAATAATACAACTTTATAATAATACAATATAATATAATGAAGTGTAAGGTAGCCATTCATTCCATATGTTGTGTGACACCAACAATTTTACATAATTTTATATTATGATAATAACAATATAACAATTTATAAGACGTATGGATTCAGCGTCAACCAGGATGATGTTCACGCATCCAGAAGGTCAGTATGACCACCATTATTTTCATGGCACAAAATGACACGGCGCCATGACCTGTGTGAGATTTTACAAAGCAAATGTTTCGTGATTGTTGTCTAAAAGGCTGCCCTAATAGTATCCTTTAATTGTTCTGTTAAATGCCCCCAGAGGGCATTGTCACAAGACGAGAGATCAGGGTTCCTGGGAGGCCAATCCAGAGGCGCCGGATGATGTACCGATCCGCGTCCTATCCACCTATTGGGAAATACTTCACTTAAATATTCCCTGACAGCGATGGCATAGTGGGGCGGTGCTCCATCCTGTTGAAACCAGGAACGTTTCAGGAGATTCATTCTTTGGAGCTGTGGAACAAAAAATGCCCGTAACATGGCGAGATAGGAGTGTTGATTGACTACGCCATCGAAGAAATAGGGACTATCAAGTGTTTAGCGGACATAGCGACTCAGAGCATCACATGTGGGGGCTTGTTTTCCAGCTCTTCGTAATAATGCGGATTTTCCTTGGACCAGAAATACACATTCCTTGCACGTGCACTTCGATATATTGGGCATTCATCGGAGAAGAAAAGGTCAGCCCGCTGCGGGAGTGTCGGAAATACCTCCAACATTCTTCCACATGCTGCATGTCGTCTACGCATGTCATCATCACTGAGCTCGTTGACGCTTGCTGGTTTAAAGGATTTCAATCCAAGATCCTTCTTCGTGTGTCGTAACATTGTTGTTTTCGGGATTCCAAGCTCAGCAGACCGTTTGCGCAGTGACTTCTGTGGTGACCGAAGCACAGATGCCTCCACTCCTGCACATGTGTTCTGTCTTTTGGTTGGTGCACCAGGCGTCGGTTTGTCTTTGATACATCCCAACATAAACAGTTTCTTTTCCCAACGCAGTATTGTCACTTTTGGTGGTGCATTGTTTTGGAATCGTCTTGGGAAATCTCGTTGCACATGCTCCATGGTCTTGCCGGTATGTGGACGTTCATGGGCCCAAACACTGACAACAAGGCGCTCTTCTACATTGTAGGAGCTTGTATCAGACATCTCTGCAAAAGAAACACTGAATTAGAGATAACAAGATATTGATTCGAGGGGGTAACAAGACATATGGACCACCCTGTAGTTTACAGTACGTGAAAAGTAAGTTGAGTAGCGTGAGATGATGTGAATTTTATGAAAAATGCTGTTATAAAAGAAAATCCGCAGCTTATTGTAATGTGATTGCATTTGTGAGTATAATTTGGTTATTTTGCAGTGAAAGTTTAAAAGTTAAAACATTTTATTAAACTTGTACAGGGCAAGAAGCTTGTTATTTTTCTAATTACACGTCCTGAGAATGCTCATTGTAGCAATAACGTAAAGGAGAGTCCCATAACACTGCCACACAAGGAGATTGGGTATCTACCGTGACGTAGTAATCCAGTGTCGCGCACCAAAGGGAACGTCACAAATGATTTGCACTGTTCTAGAGTGCATTTGTGAATAAAAGGACGTACATTGAAATCCTTTCGCGAGCACAACCAGCTCAACTCCACCATGCACAGCTAGCTCTTAAGACAGAGCACTGAATAACGCTAACTTGCTGGGCCAAGTCACGTGCTGTTGCGCATCCTGACGTCAGCAAATATTCTCACCAATCCCTAAAGCGACCGGTTACCTTCTTACTGAAGCACCCTCGTATATACACTCTCAGCTTAATTGAAAATGCATCGGAACTCATTTCCACTCTCCTCTGCAATGAATTCAGATCCCTTTCCTTGTACGAGTTTTATTCCTACCTCATTTCTTTTCCTGCGCTCCCGAGCGAAATGCTCTGCGTACAAGCTGTTTCAATTTTCGTCTTCGCATTGGGCACAGATAGGAGTTCTGAATCAAGTGGACACTTGCCTCCGCCCACCGCTTTTTTTCCCTATTTCTCTGTCTGTTTCGAGATCCTAGCAGATGGCTCGATATTAGCTAGGATATTGGTTCCCCTCCCCTCCCCTCCCCTTTCTACTCTTTTATTTTCTTCATCTTGGAGCCGGAGAGCGCCAACATGATATTTGAGAATGCGATGGTTGATTGCAAATTGAAACGGAAATGACTAGAAGGAGTGGAGACCAGGGAATGAGGAAAATAAAACGCATCGAATGCCTACGCCTCCAGGATCTCAACCCGTGTCCTTATGCGGCAAAACTTCAAGCATTATCCAGAGTTCAAAACGTTCTTGCTGCCCTCCGTGGCGGTGGTTGGCACAGAGCGCTAAGATCCCAGGTTCGAATCACTCATCCTCCGTCGTGAATAGCCAGAAGTGGCAGAAAAGCGACGTAAAATAAACAAATTCAATGATTTAATTTTAAAAGTTCGTTTTATACTTCATCCTGTGCTCAGACAGCCTGATGACTGATTCATTGAATTTGAATTTTTTGGTGCGTCAGCACTTAGGCTATTTTGCACCCGTCACATTGTACGGGGTTCAGCCCCTTACCCTAACTATCATAACTGTAATGTCACAGGACTACAATATTCTTACTGGGGTTAAAAGATGACGCTCTAAAGGGGAAAACAGCACACATAAGGACAAGACAACACAAAACAACCCTACAGAAGATTATACTGGCCGTAGGTCCAGGCGCCAGAGCCTCGTTCGTCTGCAAAATGCAGCCCAGGGTGTACTACGTGGAAGGGTCACGCCTTACACCCCCAGACAGTCTAATCGGGACGCGTATTTACAAACCCTATAGTACTGCAGATCCTCCAGCGATATTTGGCTACTGATTGGCTGCCATTCCGGAAGTTGATGCAAAGTTCCTTCAAGTTAACGCTAGATGGCAGGGTTGAAATTAACAGTGTAGATTTCAGATATCCATCCCAACAAGATAATAAACCCATTTACAATAAGGTTCATTTTTTAGCAAAATTATTTAAATTAATGCTTTAGAAGACAGAAATCAGAACTCTTCTTGAAGTGAATGATTTTTGTATTTAAAGTCACATCAGTGCAAACATTGTAACTACCAATGACTATTCAGAAAATTATGTATATCCAGCGTATAGCATTTTAAACATTATATTTCATTATATAAACGTACATTTCTTATCATAATTTCGACAATCTGTTTACAAACTGTATTACTATATAATCAAAAGTCTTATTTTTCCGTACTTTTTCTGTAAATGAAGAAGCAAGGAACAATGGACACGGAACATAGACACTTCCGGTGCACACAGCCAATAAGGAAGCGTTATATACCTCTGGTTCTGCAGCACTATAGGGTTTGTAAATACGCAATCGGGACTGGACCTACAGTTTAAACTGTAATCTGAACTTTCGAATCACTGTGCAATGTTTAATTTGACCTATTTTATTACAGAGTGGCAACTCTAGGACCATGATAAAATTCAAGTAAAATTCCCGGTTTTCAAGGCGAACTTTCCAAAAATGCATGCACACAAGCAGATGTTTTCTCTATTTCAATCTTACGTATTAACACCGGTCACCACACACACAACTATATTAATAGATAAAGGGTCTTTGCGATTCAGATGGCATAGTCCATATCAATTCAGGCAGGCAAGGAAAAAATCTTCCCTTGATAGTCTCAGATGTTAAGTAAAGTAAAAGTAAAGTGTTCCCCTGTGCACAGCACCACGCCATGAAGGCGTATAGGGGGTGTGGGGGTAACGCCCCACACTTTCTTGATCCGGTCGTGAGTGGGGGTGATGTGATCAGCATCACGCCCCTGACCGCCTTTACCCCCCAGGGTTTCCCCCAGGTACCCATGTTATTCGACGCTGGGTAGGCGCCGGGGCCGCTTCCATCGTTAGAAAAGTTCCCGGATTTGAACCGGCCGGGGATCGAACCCGGGACCTTTAGCATGGTAGTCAGACGCGTTACCGACTGAGCCACCGCGGCGAATTAAACATATGTTAATATTCAGGAGAAAGTAAGAAACCCGTATTTTTTGATTTGTCCGAAAAAATTCCTGGCACCGCTGGCGTCATTTCTCATGTGCGATTCTCGGTAAAATATTAAAATGCTCTATCTCTGGAACGGTTCAATATATTTTGTTGCTGTTGTTTGTATTTGAAAGAGAATAAGTTTCTGATTAAAATGATAACATCCGTTTAGAAATATGTGTCCAAGTTCTCTTGCTGTAGGCTTCTGATTTTTTTTTTGGAAAAATTAAAAATAATATTTTTTTCAAAAATGTCAATCCCCAAAAAATATTTTTTTACTGTTGATCAGTACCATACAGTACTACATTCCCTGAAAAGGAGAACTTCCACTTTCGAGTTTAACAGGTTTTATAAACAATTGAAAATTTTGCCATACATTAAACTAGTTTCCATTACCACATTCTCACATATTGGTCTCTTGAAATCAAAATCTAGTCTTATTTGACATGGCATTTTAATTCTTCATAAAGATAAGTAAGAGACAGCTTTCAAAACATATTAAAGCTTCCTAAATACTCTATGTGATCAAAAGTATCCGGACACACCGCGAAACGTGTGTTTATCATAGAGGGCGACACAGTACTGCCATCTACCACGTGGAACACATAGTCAGCGAACTCAGTAGTCTGCAGACAGTGTGAGACAGCAGAATGGGATGGTCTGAGGAACTCACAGACTTTCAACATGGTCAGTTGGTTGGGTGCCACCTGTGTAGGAAGTCTGTGTGAGAGATTTCCACCCTCCTAAACATCCCTCTGTTCACTGCTTCCGATGTTATAGTGAAGGGATGTGTACAACCCAAAAGCGTGCTGCCCAACCTCCCATGTTAACCTCCAGAGACCATCGAGTGTTGAAGAGGGACGTACAGTATTATCGTCAATTATCCATCGCCACCATCACACAGAATTCCGAACTGCATCAGGATCTACTCCAAGCACCATTACTGTTTGGCGCAAGGTGCGGCAACTTGGTTTCCATGGCCGAGCAGCTGCCCATAAGTCAAACATCACATAGACAAATGCCAAACGCCGCCTCGTGTGGTGCAAGGAGCGTCGAAACTGGACCATTGAACAGTGGAAAACCTTTGTGTGGAGTGATGTACAGTACACAATGTGGCGATCCGATGGTAGGGTGTGGGTGTGGTGAATGCCTGGTGAACGACATCTTCCAGCCTGTGTAGTGCCGACAGTGAAATTCGGAGGTGGCGGGGTTACAGTGTGGTCATGTTTCTCCCGGAGGGGGCTTGGCCCCCATGTTGCTTTACATGGCAATGTCACAGCACATGTTAACAGCTTTCATGCTGCCTACCGTCGAACCAGTTCGGGGATGACCATTGTGTCTTTTAACACGACCGAGCACCCCTTCATACTGCAGGGTTTGTGGTGGAGTGGTTTGACGACAACAACGTCCCAATAATGGACTGGCCTGCGCAGAGTCCTGATTTGAATCCCATAGAACATCTCTGGCATGTTTTGGAATGCCGACTTCGTGCTAGACCACACCGATCCACATCAATACCTCTTCTCATTTTGGCGCTCTGCAAGGAATGGACTGCCATTCCTCAGGAAACCTTCCGGCACCTGATTGAAAGTATGCCTGTGAGAGTGAACGCTGTCATCAAGACTAAGGGTTGGCGATCACCGTATTTACTGCCAGTGTTCCCGATAGGGGGTTGCCCAAACTTGTACTTTATTTTCAGGTGGGTGTCCGGATACTTCTGATCACATAGAGTATGTGTAATTTCCAAAATATATTACAGGTTCCAAAGCATACCACTTCTGTGCACTCTGCTTAGAACTGAAATTAGCATTTCAATGAACTAAAAATTTGTTCAACTGCATCAGTATCTTCCTTTGTTATTGAGTGATGACTTCCTGCTGAACCAATATGAACTGGGGCACCCAAAATCTTTAAAACATCGCGAATTGGAAGTGAGCACTGGTGGTGGTGTCGCTGTCTTGCAGCTGGAAATCAATATCCAGCAGCCGGTCCATGTGGTAGAATAAAGTTCACGACGATTTCATTTAACTCACAACTGATCTCTATAACCTCTGCAATCCACCAGTCACAGTCACACACAGGCCACAAACATCCCTCTTTGTAGGTTATGAATCTGAATACTCTCCTCCGTTTCTGAGATCTTGGTTGGACAAATGATATTTCTTCTTTCTTGCTCTTTAAAGTTTGTGCAATATAGGTTCGCTCATCACTGTGAGTCCAGATATGTGTCTTCTGAATTCCTTTCACAGGGATAGTTTGTTTGGACCATTCTATTTTCTGCTGGCGGAATTCTTCAACTTCCTCTTTGGGCAACAGGATGAGGGCTGTTGATGTGTATGACTTCACCACTCTTGTAAAATCCTCTGCATTCTGATTTGCGGATGTACTTGGACTGGAAAGATTATGTTTTGTAGAGTGGTGCTTCAGCAGGCCTCCTACACCATCGCAAGGCCCCTTTAAATGACCAGTAGCACTGTATACCCACTCCATTGGCACAAGCGAATTGGTCAATTCAAGCAGTTGGTAAAGATTTTTGAAGTGACTAGGGCACCATCAGAAATGACTTGCAATTCGCGATGTGTTAAAGATTGTAGGTGCCCCAGTTCCTATTGGTTCAACATGAAGACATCACTCAATATCAAAGGAAGATACTGATGCAGTTGAACAAATTTTTAGTTCATTGAATTGCTAATTTCAGGTCTAAGCAGAGTGCACAAAAGTTGTATGCTTTGGAACTTGCACATATATTTTGGAAGCTTTAATATGTTTTGAAAGCTGTGTCTGTTACTTATCTTTATGAAGAATTAAAATGCCATGTCAAATAAGACTAGATTTTTATTTCATGAGACCAATATGTGAGAATGTGGTAATGGCAAATTTTTAAATTGTTTATAAATCCTGTAAAACTCAAAAGTGTAAGTTCTCCTTTTCAGAGAATGTAGTACTGTATGGTACTGATCAACAGTAAAAAAATAATTTTTTGGGGATTGGCATTTTTGAAAAAAATATTATTTTAATTTTTTAAAAAACAAATTCAGAAGGCTACAGCAATAGAAGTTGGACACATATTTCCAAAAGGAGGTCATCATTTTAATCAGAAACTTATTCTCTTTCAAATACAAAAAACAACAACAAATTATCTTGAACCGTTCCAGAGATAGAGCATTTTAATATTTTACCGAAAATCGCACGTGAGAAATGACGCCCGAGGTGCCATCTTTGGCGACCTGTATCTCAGGCCAGGAATTGTTTTGGATAAAACAAAAAAAATTGGGTTTCTTACTTTGTCCTGAATTTTAACCTATGTTTAATTCAATAACATCTGAGACCATAAAGGTAACCCCGCCGCCTGAATTGATGTCCACAATCACAGATATATCCAAAAATTCTAATTCAATTCAATTAAACTGTATCTTGTATATTTAAAAAAAATATTTAATTTCAGTTGCCGAGTTTAAATTTGCCATTTCACATACTCAGACTCGAAATACACCTACAAACACAAGTCACAAAATGGTATATAATAATCTACGAAAAAATGTTAATTCTATAATAATTTCAAACTCAAATTTAAATAATCCACTTCAAAATATCTTATTTTGCAATAATCTTCCCTCTGTCGGATAGATTGTTAAACAAAGGACACCAACAAAGCAAACGGATTGAGAGTATTCAGTTTCACTTTCCGCGCAGGTTTATTTTCCGTCTCGATTAAAATAAAGGAATTCCCTGTGATTAGCCACCCTGTAATTCTCAACTCATTTATTTCACAATCATCTCACGCACCTCTGCGGGCAACTGAGACGTATATGGGCTGAAATCGCCACAAGATTGGATGTCTCAAGAGTTTTATAAACCAAAGTGTGCGACACCTTCGGCAGTGCGACAGAAAATACAAGAAAATTCAGCGTCATTGTTCCGATGATGTGCGTCTATGCGTAAACAACGATTGTCTACATTGTAAGAGACAATATAGACCATGTACTACAAGTAAGCACTGTAGACAAAATTGCTACAAGCTTGGGCTTAGCAACAATGTTGTAGAAATGAAATAGGATTATCTTGCACTTCAAATGCTCAAGAAATGTGAAAACTATCTTGTACGCTTTTTTACGATTACAAATATTTTTTTATTAAGTGTCAAACAGAATTTATTAAATATTCTCGTAATTAATTGAATCATGTAGCATTTTTGTCTCACGATTGCCTAGAGTTTGTTGTCTACATTTTATTTTTTCCCAACAGATGGTGCTTGTAAAAGAATTCTGGAAGTTTTATTGTAAATAAGATTTTGGTACTTTAAATATGAACCGAGACAATTGAAAAGATGGTACTTTATTTCGGAAATAGTGTCATAATGATCAATGCAGTTTAGTGTGTTTTAGTGTTGTCTGCATAGACTATGTAAAACATAAGCCACTGTAATCTACGTGTAGGTTATGCATATATATAGGTCTATACCTACTGGGCAACATACCTTGATTCATTGCTTCTGTCGTGGATGTCAGTTCTCTAATTTACCTTATACCTATCCTAACCTTTCTCGCTGCAGCACCAAAAAGGAAATACCCACCACCAGTGACTTATAAAAGACTTATAGGAAAAGGTTTTATAAGTCAGGGCATCACTGGTGGTGGGTGTTTCCTTTTGGTGCTGCAGCGAGAAAGATTAGGATAGGGGATCCATGTCGAAATCTTACACCCTCGATTTCGCAGGGAATTTTTTTTATATATATAAACAATATGTCCTGCTAATTGTGAATAATTCTGGAGCGCGGAAATAAGTATTTACGACTGTATAGCCATTTGAAGTTGAGATGTAGCCATTTGAAGTTGCGAGGTGGTTGCTGTGTTGAAATTTCCAACTGATTCTGGGCTCCGCCCCTGGGGTAATTAACCTACCGCCTCCTACCGCTACCGCAGCCCCGCCTTTCTATATAGAGTCCCTTTTGAAGGTATGTTAGAAACGGGCCGGAGCCACCTGCCCCTAATACTATTTTTCGCACCGACACATTTAGGTACCAAAGAAATAAGGCAAAATTAAACCTCAAAAGGTAACTTATCTCTTTATCTCAAGTGCTGGCTGAATTGCGGGCCGAAGTTAATTTGAAAGTCCAAAAGAGAAGTCAGTTGCATGTCAAAAGTCTTTGTTGTCCTTTTCCACAAAATACTACCCTCCGTACCATCATAGAAATAAGAAGTTGCAAAACCATCCCACAAGCCATTTCTGGCCCGCAGTTGCGAAGAGAAATGTGCACGATGTTCCACAAGATAACGTATTTACACACGCTGAGGATACCGTTCAATAATATGTTGAATGATATTACTCATCGCGCCTCGTCGCTGTTTTCCATGCCTGTCAAACCACATAAACTCATCCAGATACTCCTCCAAAAAATTTCGCAAATTATCCCATTGCACAAGCCAATCATAAGAAGAAAAAGAAAATGTTTAGACGTGCGCCTGTGACATGAATCTAATATGGAATCCCTAAATAGCCGTATAGACGCAACGTAGGTAAGGAACTTCAATATAAAAAACGTACGTTTCGTAGCCGTAGATGTAAAAAAATACCTTCCGCGCTATTTAGAAACACCCTTTGTTACAAGAAACTTATTTATTTGACGAAAACATTTTAAATGTTCGCGAAATCCAGGGTGTAAGATTTCGGCACCGAGCCAGGATGGGTATAAGGTAGATTAGAGAACTGGCATCGAGAATAGAAGTAATGCATCAAGATATCTTGGTGGGTGAATGGGGCAAGTCACTGGATAGTAGTCGTACGTGGAAGCAGATGATGTGAAGTTCGACCGATAGTTGGGGAAGACTGTGTGTGACGCGTGATCCTTCCAACCCTGGACTGCATTTTGAAGACTAACGAGGCTCTCGCGTCTGAACCTACGGCAAGTGTAATCTTCGTAGGACTGTGTGTTTGTTGTCCTGTGTTGTGCTGAATGCCCCTATACAGCCTCAGCTTTTAACTGAAGTCAGAATATATTAGTCTCCGACATTACAGTTGTGTTCTTAGCTATAAGTAGGGCTTGAAGTTGAGGAAAAATCCTTTTCTTTCCTAGTGTCCGAAGACGAGGCCCAACATAATATATGTTCATTTTGGGTCATTGTAGGCCAGAAAAAGGTTGGTTTTATTGGTCCTTTTTGGCCTTTTTCAGCGTTTTTTGGCTTATTGGTCCATTTTACAACTTCACCTTCTTTCTACTACGTTTTTACTGTCCATTCTCAATTCGAATTATCATCAGTTCATCACCTCCTAAACGTCCTTTCTGTAGTAAAAAAGAAAGTATTTGAACCATCCCTGAAACGAGAGAAAAACATTTTTGGACGACTGAAATGGGATCTGAAGTCCTATTCTGTAACCCTAGTGTGGTTAGGTCAAATATTATTCTTCAAATATAATTTTTCCAATTAGGTTTTTCTAAAAAATATGTAATGTCTGGAAGAAGATGCATTTCATTCATATAGTTTTTTCGTACTGTGTGTTCCATACCACCAGATTTTTTTTTATTTTTTATTCATTAAATATGTAATTAGAACTGAAGTTATAAATTAATTTGGATCACATATATACGTTCTTTTTTCCGTTTTTAGGTCCTTTTTTGATATTTTTAGGTCTTTTTATAGGTCTTTTTTTGGAAATTTATAAGTCTTCAACTTCCGAGCCTTAGTTATAAGTATTTTAGATAAGATAAGAGGCTGTACCCCGTATCATGTGACGGGTGCAAAATAGCCTAACCCAACCAATAAGGCCCCTCTGGCAGGCCCTGGCCCTCAGGGGGCTGCAACATCATGGAGTTTAGTTTAGAATACCTTAGAAATTTCAAAAGACGTAAAGATGAAACTCGGTACGGAGATAAGTAGTCAAGAGACTCTCTGATACAAAGTGAATATTTGGCATCAAGTTAACACCAAAGTACGGTTATAAATCCAACTCCCCTCAGCTCCACTTTTCTTGTAGCTGTCAATCTTTTTCGCGCTCTCGGTACAGCGAGAAAGCTAGACGCCCAAGGAGAAGCTTATAATGAAGTTTGCCGCTAAATTCATATGCTTCAATGAAGATGTATCTTCACACTATCAGCATTCCCCGTCCTGCAGCCTTGGAGCTCATAAGGCAGACTCATAACGAAATCATGGAGGAACTCTCTGCTCGATACCAAATTTTGATTGATGCTCTCTCAGCGTTGGAGACGATTCATCATCCTCTCCTCTTCCTTCCATCGTCATCTTTCTCGGCAAATATTGATCAAAAATTTCTTTATTGGGGAACAAAAGGGAGGCGTGACGCAATCAGTAAATTTTTTCGTCGCGTTTTGTTCGGAACTTCTAGAAAAGTGTGAAGATGCTGATATAATGGAAAGGGTTTAAGGTACACCACCATATTCATTTCAAACATTTGTCTGTACCAGCCATATACGCGTACGTTATAAAAATTAATGTATGCTTACGCGATGTCCAGGGAGTTTCTCTGCAAATTCTTGTTGCAGACAGATATTAATTACTCCCTCTGTCCCATAATTATTGTCCGGTATGCCAAAATGGTAACTTTTTATTTAGGTTCATTTGGATATTTGATTGGCCAATTTGTACTGATCCTTTAGTAATAACGTTGTATGACACATTCCCGTGTTTCATTTTCTTCTTCTGTATACACCAATGCCACGGTTTGCATATCGGACAATAATTATAGGACAGAGGGAGTACAAGAAAACATAGGTAGACCTCTTGATTGATTTGTTTGGTTTATTGTACTTCGCATTTCTACCACTTTTGGATAATCGCGAAGATGAGAATGAATGATGATATGATGAAATTGATGAAGGGGTACACAAAAAACACCCATGTCGGGATTCGAACCCGTGTCTCTTGGCATCGTAGCGGGATGTGCTAATCACTCTTACCAAAGTCAGGCAGGTACGTTGAGTTGAGTTGAGTTGGTGTCTTATGTCCACTTTATGCACAGTAAGGCTAATCGGGACTGGGCCTACAGTTTAAAGTGGGATCCGAACCACTTGTGCTTCCACTGGGTATCGAACCCGAGACCCCTTGATTACGAGGCGGCGACGCTACCACTGTGCCAACGGGGAGGCCACAGGCAGGAACGTGTCCACGGGGAAGGCGATGGGGACGCTCACCCCTCCCCGATATCTAGGCTACGTTTTTGTGCACATTATATTTAATCTCTATTTTATGTCGTTGGTGTAAAACATTATGCATAGTTATTATCCATTATTATTCCTGTAATATCAATGTACGCGGATGCATATATCGATTTCTGTATAAATACTTCTTATAGGCCTATATTTGCATTATTTCCCACCACATTTTTACCTCGACGACGAGGATGAATGATGAACTGGCAACATTGACAAGGCAATCATAGCATACAAAACGAATATCTGGCGTATCTTCGTGGTGGAGTGGTGAGCACACCGCGCTACGACGCCATTGGTCACGGGTTCGAATCACGGACCCGACCGGCGTTTTTTGTGAGCGTTTCTTAACAAACTTCATCAAATCATTACTCATCTTCATCGTCTCGATTAGCCAAGATTGGAGACAAGTGATGCTAAATATAAAAATTTAAAAAAAAACGAATGCCTATAATAAAGGATAATTTATTTCTATATTAAAGAGAGCGTGGTCGGGGGGCGGGGGGGGGCTTTCGGGCTTTGTGTAGGTAATCCACAAACATAAAGCTCATCAACTTTGATATGCATTCGGCGACACTTGTAATATGTAATTACACAAACACCCAAATTCTATCTGTGAATTTACATGACTGATTTTCAACAACCGAAAATTATTCACACCCGAATCTTCAGGCCGATAAGAAAGATAGCAGAACGCTCAAATTTTTGAATTAATTTCTTTGCTTGTTATAGGTAATTGAGTTGTCTGTCTTGTAAGATGATCGTGCAGATTGCTCAGCGATTGGACGACGATAAGGCGATGACGTCACAGGAAGAAAACAATTGGAAATTGGAATCACGGAAGATCCGTTATCACGTTAATTGAAAAAGCTAATCTGATGATTCGTATCTGTACACAACAGATCACGATCGCAAATTCGAAATCGCCATATGCATGACGTTTCAAATGCAACACTGGCCGAACGGGAAAACATTCGTTCGAAATACGCTTCTGCGTGTCCTCTTTATTGAAATCTATTGATATCAATGGCCGTGCATACGAATGGCCAAAAGATGATTAAATCTGAATTTCGTAAGTAATGACCTCGTAGCCATGTTTTGTAACCTGGTTACTGATTATCGAGATTAATGGAGGATTTAGTGCTAATTGGAAATTGTTTGTTTTGTTATGATTGTCAATATCGTGTCGCAATCGAGGGTGGCGATAAAATTAATACAAGGCGAGGGATCACAGAAAGACAGAGAACAGAGAAAGAGGACAAACTAGAGACATAGTAAAAGAGAGGAGGAGGGAGAGGGAGCGCAGCGAAGGCTAAGGAAGAGAAAGAATAGAAAGGAAAGAGCAGAGGAGAATAAGAGAGAAGAGGGAAGATAAAGGGGAAGAGAGGAAATGAAAGAGAATGCAAAAGAGGGATGAAGTAGATAAATATTCAAAGTGAGAAAAATACAGAAAGATAGTGAAAGACAGAAGAACAAAAGTATAAAAGGAATTGGAAGCGGGAAAGTGAGATAAAGAGAAAGGAAAACAACGTGAAAGAGAAGAAATGAAAGAGAATGCAAAAGAGGGATGAAGTAGATAAATATTAAAACTGAGAAAAATAGAGAAAGATTGTGAAAGACAGAAGAACAAAAGTATAAAAGGGATTGGAAGAGGGAAAGTGAGATAAAGAGAAGGAAAAACAACGAGAAAGTGAGGAAAAGAAAGGGTGAGGGGAATGATAAAAATATAGGAGGGATAGAAGTTGTGTGGATAGAGCGAGAAATGATAAAGAGGTTAGGTTTAAGAGAGAAAGGGGGTTAGAGAAAAAAGAAGCCAAAAGACAAGAGGAAAGCAAAAGATAGTGAAGAGAGAGCTTCATATTATTTTTATTAAAATGAATACGGAACAAACCGTATACGATGCTGAAAAGTTCGTAGCCCGACCAAGTTCCCAAACTGTTTAGAGCAAGGTCACATTATGTCTTGAAAGTACATATCCTTGCATGTACATATACCAAAAGTCATTGCACAATTGACAGGCTTCTTGTTGTTTCACGTTTATTAAATGACCATGTCTGTTTCTCCATGACAATGCCCCTGCCCATCGAGCAGCAGCAACACAGCAGAAATTGCGAGACCTGGACTTTTAGTGTCTTGATCATCCACCCTATTCACCGACCTAGCTCCATCGGACTACTTTCCGTTTCCTCAGCTCAAAAAACAAGTGAAGGCACGCCATTTAGTCTTAGATTAGGAGGTTATTACTGCTACAGAGTTTTGGTATGAGGAGCAAATTTCAGAATTTTTAAAGTGGTTTGTAAAAGTTGAAGCACCGGGCCAGAAAGTGCATTGAGCTTCGAGGGGAGTATGTTGAGTAACTATGAAGTTTCATCATTCCAAGGGCATTCCTTCTACGTCGGGCTACGAACTTTTCAGCATCCCCTCGTAGTAGTACACTCCGTGATCAAGTGGTTAGCACAACGTCCTACGATGTCAGAGGTCCCGGGTTCGATTCCAGACCTGAGTGTCCCGTAATCGATTTCATCATATCATCACTCATCCTCATCTTCGCAATTTTTCCAAAAGCGACAAAAAAGCAAAGTAAAATGAACCAATCAAACCAAACCATAACTTGTAGTTCACCCTTACATTCTGTCTTCGGAATCTGTGGTGCAAAGTTGGGCATAACGGTAGAGAAACTGAGAAAGCGAGTGGACAGAGCGAAGCAGCATATACGGCTGGTAGCAACACTGGGGTAAACATAGATGTATATCTTGTATTTGACCCGTCATCATCTATCCCCTACCCCCAGTTCATCATTCATCCTTATCGTTGCGATTAACCCAAGAAGTGACAGGAAATAATGCAAATAGGGAGCCAGTGCACAGAAACCAGGTCAATAATATACACAGATTGGCTAATCGGGACTGGAATTCGAACCACTATGTGCCTCCACCGGGTATCGAATACAGGACCCCTAGATTACAAAGCCAACGACATTACCACTACATCACTGGGAAGCCCACACCCTTACAATAGCAGAATTTTCTGGGCGGATTATCAAATTTCCCTTGAGGGAGCGGATTAAAGAAAGATTTATTACTAAGGGGCATTCATCCCATCGTCCCCGTTAATACTCGCAGCAAACAATCCAAAACTATAATGTTATTCACTGCACGCACCAGCATTCGAAAAATCCCATAAGATTCTTCACTGGCCAGTTCTTATTTCACGAGAACGGGTACAAAATAAACACGGCACTGAGCGTAATTTATACGCTCGTAAATCAGGCTCCCCTATAGGAACGGAAGTTTATCTTGAGCGTAAATTATACGTAAATTATACGCGAGCTAAGTGTTGCTTTATGACGAACCGTGGCATTGTCAATAACGCTGTAGATTAACTGCCTTGTCGTAAACCAGTCACAACGGCCCAATCGATCATGTTCAAACTTGCTGAGGGACTGCATGTGGACGGTAAAAATGGTATTATTTAGTAATTTAAAAGTGCTTTTTTATCTTTCATGTTTCATTATGCATTTTAAATGGACAATAGGGAGTTCACATGTTTTTTGCTTTCAATGAAAGGTGGTGGCGTTGTGAAATTATAGATAGAGGGGTCTAGATATGTGATCCGTAAAGTTTAACGCGTTGCTATGACGACACACCGAATCATAGAGAAAAACTTTAAATACAAAAAATATTCCTCGTTTTATTGTGAACATTTTGAAACAAGAAGTTTCTTTCTATCTCTAATAGGTTCGACGCTACTACTATTTATTTAAATGGAACTTGAGTAGTGACGTCATATCTCAGTACACGCCACTACTTTTGCATTAGTCACATAGGCACATTATTATTTTTCGCCTACAGTAATATCCCTAAATAAGTTACTATCTTTTGGCGTTTGTGAAGTAAATAAAATTACCATATCTCTTGGACAAGTACTATTTTCCATGTCACAGGTACTGCAGGGAGGCTCAAAAGAAGCTGACTCTTTCGAAATTCGAGGAAGTCACACTTAGCGTGAACTGCAACTTCAAAGATTTAGATTTTTGGATGTACAGTTCGAACTGACGTTATCACGGGACTCACACCGTGCGCTACAATCGCACATACTGAGCAGTGCTATTGGGTAAACGATCCTGGGTTTACGATAGAAATATCTTCTCAGACATAGTATCATTGCAGTCAAGTGGTTATATCATGCACATGAGCTTTAGAGATCTTACGTTAGATGGCAGCACCAGATCACTGTAGGAAATATATCCAAAATGGACTTTAACAAAGAACTTCCACAAAGCTTAGGAGTTCTTAATTTGTTGAAATACACTATTGAATAAAGCAGAGTGATACTTGATGAGATTGTAATGAAACAGTTTTAATTTCTTAAAGTTATCACGCAAACTCTCACAAATAATCATATGTAGAGAAAGTATAATAAAACGCAAATTCCATGTTTGGAGAGAGTCAGTCAATAGTCAAAAACGATGTCATATTTTTTGCATTAATCTGAATGGTAGAAGCCATAATTTCAAAGTTTATTTGCAACCTACTTCATGTTCAGATAGGCTGATTGGGACTGGACCTATAGTTTAATGTTGGATCCGACCACTGTGCAGTGTGTCTTCACCGATGATCAAAGTCAAGGCAATAAGATTAAAATATGACATTATTAGAACTACGTCATCGGAGAGAAGTAGCCATATTTGTTGCATCAATGGCTGAAATGATTATACATTCTGCCTCGGGAATCAGTGGAGCAAGGCCGCGCTACTGCACAAGGCTGGTAGCTGCAGCACTGTTTTCCCCTCCATGCACTCCACTTTCCCTGTCAAGCGTTCTTGGTCGAGCCCGCACGAGTCCCTACTTGTTTTCGTTCGCTTGCTCCAGATTTCCCTGAACAGAGTGTAGTTACAAGATGTACCTTTAGCGATGTGTATCATTAAGCTTTCCACAGTAATGTATTCTAGTATATGATAAACATCCATGAATTACTAACAAGAGTTACGCAGAAAATCTATTGGACCTGTTCGTTCTTAAATCACACTAAACTATCCAAATGATAAATGACTGTTCTGGATAAGCATACGACTTCGTTATACACGTCTGCAATTTCTAAAATCAAAGTCTGACACTCTCGTTCCGCAAGGAGCAAGACTTACATCGATTTCCTCACTTCAGACGCCCCCCTCCCCCAGGGGAGATCCCCGTTCCGAGGCACTACTTAAAATTACGACTCACACGAATCCGAGAAGAAAAGCAAAGACTTTTCAATTTCATTCGGCCATAAATATTTATGAGGGACTGTCCGGTGTTTTGAAAACGAAGTTGTGGGGTGGGGCGAAAAAACGACTAGAAAGGAAAGGGGGGGAGAGAAGATAGACGCAAAAGGAGATTTCACAATGATGAAAAATGATGCAAAAACCTGTGTCGTATGATGGCCAAAGTATTGGATTGGGGTTGAACAAAAGAGGGCACCTGAAAGGCTCATAAAATATTTCGGACACCCCTCGGAGAAAGTGCAAAATAGGCCGGGAAAGAATTTAATCATAGGGAGGGGAAGGGTACAGGGGAGAGCGGGATGGCTGGAGGTGAAAGAAAGGGTATTGTTGGAAAGATCTTTATCAGTACGAGCAGAGGAAAAGTGACAACCTTTCCCTCAACTTTCTCTCTCTCTCTCTCTCTCTCTCTCTCTCTCTCTCTCCTCGCTCCCATCTCCTCTCTCTCTCCCTCTCTCTTTCTCTCTCCCTCTCTCTTTCTCCCCTCTCTCTCTTTCTCCCCTCTCTCTCTCCCTCTTCTCTCTCTCACTTTCTTCCTCTCCCTGTCTCTGTCTCTCTCTCTTCCTCTCTCTTTCTCCCCCCTCTCTCTCTTTCTCCCTCTCTATCTCTTTTTCTCCCTCTCTTTCTCCCTCTCTGTCTCTCTCTCTTCCTCTCTCTTCCTTCCTCTCTGTCTCTCTCTTCCTCTCACTCTCTTCCTCTCTTTCTCCCTATCTGTCTCTCTCTCTTCCTCTCTCTTTCTCCCTCTCTGTCTCTCTCTTCCTCTCACTCTCTTCCTCTCTCTTTCTCCCTCTCTCTCTCTCTCTCTCTCTCTCTCTCCTCGCTCCCATCTCCTCTCTCTCCCTCTCTCTTTCTCTCCTCTCTCTCTCCCTCTCTCTTTCTCCCCTCTCTCTCTCCCTCTTCTCTCTCTCACTTTCTTCCTCTCCCTGTCTCTGTCTCTCTCTCTTCCTCTCTCTTCCCCTCTCTTTCTCCGTCTCTCTTTCTCCCCTCTCTCTCTCTCTCTCTCTCTCTCTCTCTCTCTCTCTCTCTCTCTCCTCGCTCCCATCTCCTCTCTCTCTCCCTCTCTCTTTCTCTCTCCCTCTCTCTTTCTCCCCTCTCTCTCTTTCTCCCCTCTCTCTCTCCCTCTTCTCTCTCTCACTTTCTTCCTCTCCCTGTCTCTGTCTCTCTCTCTTCCTCTCTCTCTCTTCCTCTCTCTTTCTCCGTCTCTCTTTCTCCC
This sequence comes from Lepisma saccharinum, assembly GCF_977018435.1. Lineage (NCBI taxonomy): Eukaryota > Metazoa > Arthropoda > Insecta > Zygentoma > Lepismatidae > Lepisma > Lepisma saccharinum. Next base: position 81,427,252 of record NC_139237.1, read on the forward strand.
CTCTCTCTCTCTTTCTCCCTCTCTATCTCTTTTTCTCCCTCTCTTTCTCCCTCTCTGTCTCTCTCTCTTCCTCTCTCTTCCTTCCTCTCTGTCTCTCTCTTCCTCTCACTCTCTTCCTCTCTCTTTCTCCCTCTCTGTCTCTCTCTCTTCCTCTCTCTTTCTCCCTCTCTGTCTCTCTCTTCCTCTCACTCTCTTCCTCTCTCTTTCTCCCTCCCTCTCTCTCTCTCTCTCTCTCTCTCTCCTCGCTCCCATCTCCTCTCTCTCTCCCTCTCTCTTTCTCTCCTCTCTCTCTCCCTCTCTCTTTCTCCCCTCTCTCTCTCCCTCTTCTCTCTCTCACTTTCTTCCTCTCCCTGTCTCTGTCTCTCTCTCTTCCTCTCTCTTCCCCTCTCTTTCTCCGTCTCTCTTTCTCCCCTCTACCATACCTGATAATCATGACGTGTAATTGTTTCCGCTACGATTTTCTATCTCGCTTGAAACAAGTTAAGCATTGGGACTGTACGAGGTTACTTCAGTTGTGCTACATTGGCGGCGCCACCATACAATTCCGTTGGAGTGAACTTGAGAGTTGACGAAATATTATCAGGTGTAGTCTGTTCCGGTGGTTTGAGGCAGCCAGAGCAATGCATGGGGTTCCATCACACGTATACTAGACACAAATGACTCCTTTAAACACAGAAACTTTTCATATGTGTGGAGGCGCTCGACTCAACTGTCCCCCCTCCCCTAGAAATTCGACGCTATATTGGATTTTAAACCCGTTTTCCAACAAATTTAAGCTGGACTTACTTCAAATCGTCCATCAGCAGGGTAACTTTGGCCCAACTTTGGGGGTAGGTGAGGGGTCAGGACATGAAGTTTGGGTTATAGAAGGTTTACAGACAATATTCCTCACGTATACATTTTTATAAACCTGAAAATTTAGGGGGGCAGTATTGCCATTGCCCCCGCCAAGTTACACCTATGTCGTCCATCAATATTTGAATTACGAAATGTACTAAATGTAGCCAACTTTAGGAACTTTAATAAAATTGACAATAATAAATAGTGTAAGGGAGTTTTTAACAATAAGCGGTAAGGTTAATACCTTGAACCAAATTCAGTGCTTTGTGACAATGGTTCTATACAGGGTGTGTCACTCCACGCAATTCCGTCCCTCTCACGTGTTGATTGGTGGAGCCGTCTCTCGTCACTACTTGCGCAGAGACTTGTTTTCGATCGCCTGCTCCTGGGACTAGTTTTTGCTAACAAACGAACTCTCTAGCCTTCTAAAACCCGAAGGTTTATGGCTGCAGCAACACAAGCTTTCAATCTGTCCGTATCCTGTGAAAGATCAATCCAATCTTTTCCATCCCTATCGATTTACAAGTCCATCTCAACGTTATCCTCCATCTTCGTCTTGGCCTTCCGACAGGTCTCTTACCATCAGGTTTACCAACAAGAATCCTGTAAACTCTTCTTTCCTCTCCCATTCGTGCCATTGGCCTGCTTATCTAAGTGTTACTCTAATTCTATTTCAGAATGAGAAGGCGGGGGGCATATTTGCTTGAATTATGCACTGAGATAACTTAGAGGGTTTGGGGCTTATTATGAATGAGCACTGCTTCTTGTAAATCTCTGAGTTTCCCGGCCTGAGCACGGGGTGTTCTTTGTTAGTGTTCATCAATTTCATCATGTCATCATTCATCTTCATAGTTGAGATTAGCCAAAACTGACAGAAAATAGATGCTAAAGAACAAACAAAATCTTCTGAGTTTCCAATTTGATTCCTTGTGTAGTACTGTTACGCTGTTCTATGGTATTTTGTCAATTTATTCCATACGTGTTGAATTATTTTCGGTTTCTCTACTTCTCCTTTCCATGTGTGTTTCTTGTACTCTTTTCTATCACCTGAAGACGAGAGTAGATGCGCTCTCTTGAGACATAATATAATAATAAATAAAGTACTAGAGAATGGATAATATCTAATTGCATGCTAGGTTTACCAGTAGCCTGTTTCCTCACCGGATTATGTTGGAGAGTAGATGAAAATTATCAGGAAAAGTGTTATGACGTCATTTTTTATAAAAACACCTTCCTGTTTATCTTACATGTCCCCTTGCCTGGTCCGCCTGAGGCTTGATCCAGCAATCTTCATTGATCTCGCCTCATTAGATATTAAATCCCGTCTCCTCAATTCAATTCTCCGACAGGTACAGGGTTGCCAACAGATATAAAGTTAACGACCCAACTACTACACTTCTTGATCGTGCAATTGAAGACCTCTGTGCAAAAGCTGGTCAAGTCCAAGAAATTGAAATTTTACAGGAAACAAAAAAGTTCTAATTAAGTTAATGACAAGGAAAATTTTGTAATAATAGGCGTTCTTGATAGTCATGTGTCGTTCCACAGAACACTTTGAATGGTTCTTGCCACGAAAAAAATGTTTAGATTTTCATACCACTTTTGTATTTAGTTTGTAATATATTTTCCCGTGTACAATATTACATGATATTATTTAGCAAACCCCTTCTGTGTAAGGTAAACAGAAGTAACTAAACACTTGCTCGTAAAATACAATACAAGCAATCAATTATTAAATTTGCTCGTAAAATACAATGCAGGCAAAGATAAGAAACTCACATTTGCTCGTAAAATACAATACAAGCAAACAGATGAAGCCTTCACTTGCTCGTGAAATACAAAAAAGAAAAGAATTCCTGTATTTGCTCGTAAAATACAATACAAGCAATCAATTCCTAAATTTGCTCGTAAAATATAATACAGGGAAGCAAGAAGAAACTCACATTTTCTCGTAAAATACAATACAAGCAAACGGATGAAGTCTTCACTTGCTCGTAAAATACAATACAAGCAATCAATTCCTAAATTTCTCGTAAAATACAATACAGGGAAAAGAGAAGAAACTCACATTTGCTCGTAAAATACAATGCAAGCAATCAATCAATTCCTAAATTTGCTCGTAACATACAATACAGGGAAAAGAGAAGAAACTCACATTTGCTCGTAAAATACAATACTAGCAAACAGAAGAAGCCTTTACTTGCTCGTAAAATACAATACAAGCAATCAATTCCTAAATTTGCTCGTAAAATACAACACAAGCAAACAGATGAAGCCTTTACTTGCTCGTAACATACAATACAAGAAATCAATTCCTAAATTTGCTCGTAAAATACAATGCAGTCAAAGAGAAGAAACTCACATTTGCTCGTAAAATACAATACAAGCAAACAGATGAAGCCTTCAATCAAAGATTGATTTGGTTTATTTTACTTCGCTTTTCTGCCACTTTTGGCTTATCGCGAAGATGAAGATGAGTGATAATATGATGAATTTGATTAAGGGACACACAATGAACACCCATGCCCAGGCCGGGATTTGAACCCGGAACCTCTGGCGTCGTAGCACGGTGTGCTAACCACGGCTATAAGCAAAGAGATGAAGCCTTCACTTACTCGTAAATTACAATAAAAGGGAAAAAAAAGTCCTACATTTGCTCGTAAAATATAGAAGAAACCTGTATTTTCCTAAAACAAACTTATATATGCTCATAAGATATACGTCTACAGTTGACATCCACATTTACTCGTAAAACAATCCTCCAATCCCAAATCCTTCTGTATCCTTCCAGCAAGCCCGGAATATACGAGATAACGAGAAAGTCCAACGTGCATTGCAATGCATAAACAATAACCCTTTCCTTGCAGCGACTGGTCGGCGAATTCCCACGTAAACTAGCATGGTGATGTTCCATTAGCCTCTGATCAAAGAATAAATGCTCCTTAGATACGCAGAGTATTTGGCCCGGAAACAAGTTTGCACCACGGGAAATCTCGTTCAATAATTCATGACTTATTGCGCGGGGAAGACTTTACATGAAGTGTGTCACAAGACGCTTATATGCTGATTTTTACCAATGAGCTGGGATTGCTGAAACAGGCGGGAAATTACGTCACTTTCATCTTCAGGAGTAGGCCTCGTCCCGCTCAGTCTCCATCCTAAAGATGCAGTATAAACAACACACACAGCTTCTTGCACAGTGTATACAGAGTCCTAAAGGCAATTTTTTTTCGAATGATGTTTTCCTCTTTGACGCTTTATGTCGACACTACGAACCCTTAAAGAAATGGGATTTTCCCCTGAATTATGCAACCTTGTCACTAACGGACGAACTATGAAATTAAGGTAGCCAAAGTATAAGAAAATATATATGAGAGTTTGATGTGTTTGATAAGTCATGCACTCAAGTAATATCATATCAAAGTCTCCAACTATACAGGGGTCTCTTCAACACTGCCCGAGACAATGTCTCTGCACCATCACTATACAGCAAGATTTGAAGAATTAAGTTCTTGCAGGTTATTATATACTGTAGAAGAATATTCTAAAGTTTCCAGAGCTGAGGAATTTTGAGTTGTCGTTAATGGAGAACTGGTTCGAACGATCCGTTGCCCGTGAACTGTTCAATCGATTCGTTACCCGTAAACTGTTCAATCGATTCGTTACCCGTAAACTGTTCAATAGATTCGTTATCCGTGAACTGTTCAATAGATTCGTTATCCGTGAACTGTTCAATAGATTCGTTACCCGTGAACTGCTCAATCGATTCGTTACCCGTGAACTGCTCAATCGATTCGTTACCCGTGAACTGCTCAATCGATTCGTTACCCGTGAACTGCTCAATCGATTCTATCTTCGGAAATAATGATAAAGTCCAGGATTCACGAATTAGAGCAATCTCAATTTCCGGAAACGAAGACCTTATGAAAGGCGTGGTGAGGAGAATTTTTTTTCCGAGTATGATCGCCCACTTCTAAAGATATAAGTGGAATTCTTAGTTTCTCAGAATGATAGCCAACTTCGTAGTAAGGAAGGGAAATTCTTCGTTTCCAGGGGAAGTAAAGGGTGATCCTTTCTGGCCACGCCCAAATGTTAATCTCTTCCATACCCTGTATTGCATATGGAGACTAACGAGGCTCTGACGTCTGGACTCTCAGCCAGTAAGATCATGTTGAGTTTGTGTTCTGGTCATGTGAGGATTTGTTGTGTCCCTTCTTATCACCATTCCTTCCCATCTTGGCGATTAGCCAAAAGTAGCAGAAAAGCGAAGTAAAATAAAAAGTTAGTCAATCTTCGTTTTCGAGGATGTTCGTACACTGCGAGCGATGGAAGGGAAATTCTTTGGTTCCGGGGCTGTTCGGCCACTGCGAGCGAGCGATAGAAGGGAAATTATTAATTTCTTGGTGTGTTCGTCCACTGCGAACGATGAGAGAGGAAATTCCTCGCTTGCGGCGAGGACTTGCCCACTTCACTGTGAGCCATCGAAGGGAAAGTCTTCGTTTAGTGGGGTGTTCGCCTACTGCGAGCGTAGGAAGGGAAATTCGTCGTTTCCGGGAGTGTTCGTCCACTCCGAGCGTAGGAAGGGAAATTCGACGTTTCCGGGGGTGTTCGTCCACCCCGAGCGTAGGAAGGGAAATTCCTCGTTTCCTGGGGTGTTCGCCCACTGCGAGCGTAGAAAGGGAAATTCCTAGTTTCCGGGGGTGTTCGCCCACTGCGAGCGTAGGAAGGGTAATTCCTCGTTTCCGGGGATGTTCGCCCACTACGAGCGTAGGAAGGGAAATTCCTCTTTTCAGGGGGCGTTCACCCGACTGGGAGCGTAGGAAGGGAAATTCATCGTTTCCGTGGGTGTTCGCCCACTGCGAGCGTAGGAGGGGAAATTCGTCGTTTCTGGGGATGTTCGCCCACTTCGAGCGTAGGAAGGGAAATTCCTCATTTCCGAGGGTGTTCGTCCACTCCGAGCGTAGGAAGGGAAATTCCTTGTTTCCTGGGGTGTTCGCCCACTGCGAGCGTGGGAAGGGAAATTCATCGTTTCCGTGGGTGTTCGCCCACTACGAGCGTAGGAAGGGAAATTCCTCGTTTCCGGGGGTGCTCGCCCGCTGCACTGTGAGCAATGGAAGGGAAAATCCTCGCTTCCGGATCGTACCAGAAGTTGCGTGTATCTTCAGAACCTGTGAGGATAAAAAAGTTCTTATTTTTGTTGTGTTAACACAGGAAGAAGTGGACGAGGTGAAAAGAGAGAAAAGGTCGTGGGTGCATGAGATTAACGTTAAATAAGGAGAATTAGGGGAGCATCATCAGTGGGCGTTCCAGTGAGTTCTTATCA